>NW_022262771.1:92833-97833 GCF_002021735.2 Oncorhynchus kisutch
GAGGAAGTCTAAGGACTTGGAGAGACACAATCTGCTCATTATATTAGCCTGCAACACAAGCCTGTCTGGGTTCATCTCCGTTGTGGATTGCTTTGTCCATGGCAAAACAATGGAAAACAATACGAATGTATAAGAACCCCAAAAAATAATAATTCAGCTTTAGAGTATGTTAGTATAGATTTACATTTCTCCCAATTTCACACACACACACACACACACACACACACACACACACACACACACACACACACACACACACACACACACACACACACACACACACACACACACACACACACACACACACACGAGGAGGCACATTTGTCCAGTATTTTACCACAAGATATTTGCCCTTTAATCTATAGCACTCCCCCCCCCAGGCTAAATCCTTCCTCTATCTCTCCTTCCAACTCCGGGCTGATTTGACACTTGGTGAAGGCGGAGTGCTAGATTTAACACTCACAGAATGGGTGTTGGAGGAGGCGTGATCCGCCTTCGAAGTGTTCACACAGAAAATAATCCCCCCCATCACTTTATGGAAACTTTTTTTGTGGCTAAGGCCTTGAATCTGTCTCTCACACCAAGCTAGCGAGGGGGCAGGTCATGTGTTCTAGTCACACCTAGCTAGCGAGGTCATGTGTTCTAGTCACACCAAGCTAGCGAGGGGGCACGGTTACGTATTCAAGTCACACCAAGCTAGCGAGGGGGCAGGTCATGTGTTCTAGTCACACCTAGCTAGCGAGGTCATGTGTTCTAGTCACACCAAGCTAGCGAGGGGGCACGGTTACGTATTCAAGTCACACCAAGCTAGCGAGGGGGCAGGTCATGTGTTCTAGTCACACCAAGCTAGCGAGGGGGCACGGTTACGTATTCAAGTCACACCAAGCTAGCGAGGGGGCAGGTCATGTGTTCTAGTCACACCTAGCTAGCGAGGTCATGTGTTCTAGTCACACCAAGCTAGCGAGGGGGCACGGTTACGTATTCAAGTCACACCAAGCTAGCGAGGGGCAGGTCATGTGTTCTAGTCACACCTAGCTAGCGAGGTCATGTGTTCTAGTCACACCAAGCTAGCGAGGGGGCACGGTTACGTATTCAAGTCACACCAAGCTAGCGAGGGGGCAGGTCATGTGTTCTAGTCACACCAAGCTAGCGAGGGGGCACGGTTACGTATTCAAGTCACACCAAGCTAGCGAGGGGGCACGGTTACGTATTCAAGTCACACCAAGCTAGCGATGGGGCAGGTCATGTGTTCTAGTCACACCTAGCTAGCGAGGTCATGTGTTCTAGTCACACCAAGCTAGCGAGGGGGCACGGTTACGTATTCAAGTCACACCAAGCTAGCGAGGGGGCAGGTCATGTGTTCTAGTCACACCAAGCTAGCGAGGGGGCACGGTTACGTATTCAAGTCACACCAAGCTAGCGAGGGGGCAGGTCATGTGTTCTAGTCACACCTAGCTAGCGAGGTCATGTGTTCTAGTCACACCTAGCTAGCGAGGGGGCAGGTCATGTGTTCTAGTCACACCTAGCTAGCGAGGTCATGTGTATTAGTCACACCTAGCTAGCGAGGGGCAGTTCATGTGTTCTAGTCACACCAAGCTAGCGAGGTCATGTGTTCTAGTCACACCTAGCTAGCTAGGGGCAGTTCATGTGTTCTAGTCACACCAAGCTAGCGAGGGGGCACTGTTACGTATTCAAGTCACACCAAGCTAGCGAGGGGGCAGGTCATGTGTTCTAGTCACACCTAGCTAGCGAGGTCATGTGTATTAGTCACACCTAACTAGCTAGGGACAGTTCATGTGTTCTAGTCACACCAAGCTAGCGAGGTCATGTGTTCTAGTCACACCTAGCTAGCGAGGGGCAGGTCATGTGTTCTAGTCACACCAGGCTAGCGAGGGGGCAGGTCATGTGTTCTAGTCACACCTAGCTAGCGAGGTCATGTGTATTAGTCACACCAAGCTAGCGAGGTCATGTGTTCTAGTCACACCTAGCTAGCGAGGGGCAGGTCATGTGTTCTAGTCACACCAGGCTAGCGAGGGGGCAGGTCATGTGTTCTAGTCACACCTAGCTAGCGAGGTCATGTGTATTAGTCACACCTAACTAGCTAGGGGCAGTTCATGTGTTCTAGTCACACCAAGCTAGCGAGGTCATGTGTTCTAGTCACACCTAGCTAGCGAGGGGCAGGTCATGTGTTCTAGTCACACCAGGCTAGCGAGGGGGCAGGTCATGTGTTCTAGTCACACCTAGCTAGCGAGGTCATGTGTATTAGTCACACCAAGCTAGCGAGGTCATGTGTATTAGTCACACCAAGCTAGCGAGGTCATGTGTTCTAGTCACACCTAGCTAGCGAGGGGCAGGTCATGTGTTCTAGTCACACCAGGCTAGCGAGGGGGCAGGTCATGTGTTCTAGTCACACCTAGCTAGCGAGGTCATGTGTATTAGTCACACCTAGCTAGCGAGGGGCTGGTCATGTGTTCTAGTCACACCAGGCTAGCGAGGGGGCAGGTCATGTGTTCTAGTCACACCTAGCTAGCGAGGTCATGTGTTCTAGTCACACCTAGCTAGCGAGGGGCAGGTCATGTGTTCTAGTCACACCTAGCTAGCGAGGGGCAGGTCATGTGTTCTAGTCACACCTAGCTAGCGAGGGGCAGGTAATGTGTTCTAGTCACACTTAGCTAGCGAGGGGGCAGGTCATGTGTTCTAGTCACACCTAGCTAGCGAGGTCATGTGTTCTAGTCACACCTTGCTAGCGAGGTCATGTGTTCGAGTCACACCTAGCTAGCGAGGGACAGGTCATGTGTTCTAGTCACACCAAGCTAGTGAGGTCATGTGTTCTAGTCACACTTAGCTAGCGAGGGGCAGGTCATGTGTTCTAGTCACACCTAGCTAGCGAGGGGCAGGTCATGTGTTCTAGTCACACTTAGCTAGCGAGTGGCAGGTCATGTGTTCTAGTCACACTTAGCTAGCGAGTGGCAGGTCATGTGTTCTAGTCACACCTAGCTAGCGAGTGGCAGGTCATGTGTTCTAGTCACACCTAGCTAGTGAGGGGCAGGTCATGTGTTCTCGTCACACTTAGCTAGCGAGTGGCAGGTCATGTGTTCTAGTCACACCAAGCTAGTGAGGTCATGTGTTCTAGTCACACTTAGCTAGCGAGGGGCAGGTCATGTGTTCGAGTCACACCTAGCTAGCGAGGGACAGGTCATGTGTTCTAGTCACACCAAGCTAGTGAGGTCATGTGTTCTAGTCACACTTAGCTAGCGAGGGGCAGGTCATGTGTTCTAGTCACACCTAGCTAGCGAGTGGCAGGTCATGTGTTCTAGTCACACCTAGCTAGTGAGGGGCAGGTCATGTGTTCTCGTCACACTTAGCTAGCGAGTGGCAGGTCATGTGTTCTAGTCACACCAAGCTAGTGAGGTCATGTGTTCTAGTCACACTTAGCTAGCGAGGGGCAGGTCATGTGTTCTCGTCACACCTAGCTAGCGAGGGGCAGGTCATGTGTTCTAGTCACACCTAGCTAGCGAGGGGCAGGTCATGTGACAGAGACATGTGGTGTGAAAGAGAGAAGTACTAGTATTGTTAGATTTGCGTCAATTCGAATCTGGTATCAGGATAAATATGACAATGAGTCACCGATTGTAAGACTATGTATTTTTTATTAGCTAAGCAATAAGTGGTAAATGCAATTTTCCTCGCAGGGAAAAACAGAGAACTGACTAGTTCCTGACAAAGATATTATAATGTACCCTGATGACAGTATTAGTTCCTGCTTCCGAGCCAGCCTGTCAGAGTAGAGACTGGGCGTGGTTTAGACTCACCCAGCCTATCGTTGATTGTTGTCAAACGAGCTGGTACTAGCCTCCGGGCGCACCTGGCTCCTGTTATCTAACAAAATACCATTTGTTCTCGCAACACTACGTTCTGAATGTACCCCCCAACTCATTGCACAGTTCCTGTCTTCATGCTACTCTGTATTTTTCCATCATGAGAAAGACCCATGGCCCTGAAACTGTTATCAAGGTTTCAAGTCAGCTATGTTGCATAACACATACATCCATCCACACAAACCAACATCAGATAATATTCAATCATATATATGGTAATGGACTATAGTGCATAACACAGAATCCTCATAGCAGTGTTAAATGGACCAATCCCATTGAGTTAACACCATCAGTGTGTATATATACGCGCCGTGTATAGATGATAGGCTACTTATACTTGATGAATTTATTTCCAAAAAACGCTACATCCCACCTATTTTTAACAGTTGTGTTAATTTCATCAGATACGAAATGCGTGCGGGGTACATTCATGTGTGTGTGTAAAATATCACTGCTCTCAGATGTTTTAGTCATAGATTTTAGATGTGGATGAAAATGAGTTTTTATTTGCAACACACAAAAAAAACGCTACATATCCATTGTTTAGCTGGAATGGAATGTTGGCATCACGTTACAGTTTATTTGACTGATATCTCGATTAGCGATCTTAAGAGGAACACAGTTTATTTGACTGATATCTCGATTAGCGATCTTAAGAGGAACACAGTTTATTTGACTGATATCTCGATTAGCGATCTTAAGAGGAATACAGATACTCTAAGTCACTCTGGATAAGAGCGTCTGATAAATGACAGCAACACTGCACTCTAACCACTAGGTTCTAACCACTAGGCTACCTGCCACCTCTCCACTCTAACCACTAGGCTACCTGCCTCCTCTACACTCTAACCACTAGGCTACCTGCCTCCTCTACACTCTAACCACTAGGCTACCCTGCCACCTCTCCACTCTAACCACTAGCGTACCTACCGCCCCTCCACTCTAACCACTAGGCTACCCTGCCACCTCTCCACTCTAACCACTAGCGTACCTACCGCCCCTCCACTCTAACCACTAGGCTACCCTGCCACCTCTCCACTCTAACCACTAGCGTACCTACCGCCCCTCCACTCTAACCACTAGGCTACCCTGCCACCTCTCCACTCTAACCACTAGCGTACC
>NW_022262771.1:102833-115333 GCF_002021735.2 Oncorhynchus kisutch
AATTAAATTGGCGTTATTTAAAGTGACTAGCGACACCTGGCGGTGACGCAACCGGTCAGGATGCTCTCGATGGTGCAGGATGCTCTCGATGGTGCAGGATGCTCTCGATGGTGCAGGATGCTCTCGATGGTGCAGGATGCTCTCGATGGTGCAGGATGCTCTCGATGGTGCAGCCGTAGAATGTTTTTGGAGGATCTGGGGACCAACTCTTTTCAGTCTCTTTAGGTGGAAGGGAAAAGGTGTTGTCTTTCCCTCTTCACGACTGTCTTGGTTCAGACCACGATAGTTTGTTGCTGATGTGGGCTACAAGGAACTTGAACTTGAATTCCCTCTTCACGACTGTCTTGGTTCGGACCACGATAGTTTGTTGCTGATGTGGACTGCAAGGAACTTGAATCTGAAGGGCCCCCCGTGTTGAGGATCAGTGTGGCAGATGTGTTGTCGCTACGGTGTTGAACGCAGAGCTGTAGTCAATGAACAGCGTTCTCACATAAGTGTTCCTCTTGTTCAGGTGGGAAAGGGCAGTGTGGAGTGCAGTAGAGATTGCATCATCTGTGGGTGTGTGGCGGCAGGATGCAAATTTAGAGTGGGGTGTAGGGTTTCTGGCATGATGGTGTTGATGTGAGCCATGACCAGCCTTTCAAAGCACTTCACGGCTACTGATGTGAGTGCTACGGAGGAGGTAATCATTTAGGCAGGTTACCTTGGCTACAGGGACTATTTTGGTTAAAAATATATATATTTTACCTTTATTTAACTAGGCAAGTGAGTTAAAAGAACAAATTCTTATTTTCAATGACGGCCTAGGAACAGTAGGTTAACTGGTCTAGGAACAGTAGGTTAACTGGTCTAGGAACAGTAGGTTAACTGGTCTAGGAACAGTGGGGTAACTGGTCTAGGAACAGTGGGGTAACTGGTCTAGGAACAGTGGGGTTAACTGGTCTAGGAACAGTGGGGTAACTGGTCTAGGAACAGTGGGGTAACTGGTCTAGGAACAGTGGGGTAACTGGTCTAGGAACAGTGGGGTAACTGGTCTAGGAACAGTGGGGTAACTGGTCTAGGAACAGTGGGTTAACTGGTCTAGGAACAGTGGGTTAACTGGTCTAGGAACAGTGGGTTAACTGGTCTAGGAACAGTGGGTTAACTGCCTGTTCAGGGGCAGAATGACAGATTTGTACCTTGTCAGCTCTGGGATTTGAACTTGCAATCTTCCGGTTACTAGTCCAACGCTCTAACCACTAGGCTACCTGCCTCCTCTACACTCTAACCACTAGGCTACCTGCCTCCTCTACACTCTAACCACTAGGCTACCTGCCTCCTCTACACTCTAACCACTAGGCTACCTGCCTCCTCTACACTCTAACCACTAGGTTCTAACCACTAGGCTACCTGCCTCCTCTACACTCTAACCACTAGGCCACCCTGCCTCCTCTACCCTCTAACCACTAGGCTACCTGCCTCCTCTACACTCTAACCACTAGGCTACCTGCCTCCTCTACACTCTAACCACTAGGCTACCTGCCTCCTCTACACTCTAACCACTAGGCTACCTGCCACCTCTACACTCTAACCACTAGGCTACCTGCCTCCTCTACACTCTAACCACTAGACTACCTGCCTCCTCTACACTCCAACCACTAGACTACCTGCCACGTCTACACTCCAACCACTAGGCTACCTACCTCCTCTACATTCTAACCACTAGGCTACCTGCCTCCTCTACACTCTAACCACTAGGCTACCCTGCCGCAGACTACGGTGGTCTGCTTGAAACATGTTGGTATTACAGACTCGGCCAGGGAGAGGTTGAAAATGTCAGACACTTCCTAGATGAACTTGTTGGAAAAGTGGCATCCTATGACGGTGCCACTTTGAAAGTCACGAAGCTCTTCTGTGAGCTTTGTGTGGCCTACCACTTAGCGGCTGAGCCGTTGTTGCTCACAACAACAGCACTTACAGTTGACCGGGGCAGCTTTTAGCAGAGCAGAAATTTGACGAACTGACTTGTTGGAAAAGTGGCATCCCGCGACGGTGCCACGTTGAAAAGTCACTGAACTCTTCCATAGAGGTTCAGTCTACTGCCAATGTTTGTCTATGGAGATTGCATGGCTGTGTGCTTCGATTTAAAACACCTGTCAGCAACGGAAGTGGCTGAAATAGCCAAATCCACTCATTTGAAGGGGTGTCCACATACTTTTGTATATATATATATAGAGAGTGTATAATGAGCATCAGAGACTTGTTTTGGGTAATATTTCAGATTCTCTAAACGGTGTCTCTCTTTTGTTGCAGCATCATGTGGAGTAACCTTTGGCTTATTTGTTTTCAGGCCTGTTATTATTTCTTTCATCGTTCCATTATATTTTATTGTGGCTGTTGTTGTTGTTGTTGTTGTTGTTGTTGTTGTTATTGTTGTTAGTTGTTGTTGTTGTTGTTGTTAGTTGTTGTTAGTTGTTGTTGTTGTTGTTGTTGTTATTGTTGTTAGTTGTTGTTGTTAGTTGTTAGTTGTTGTTAGTTGTTGTTGTTGTTGTTGTGGTTGTTGTTGTTGTTGTTGTGGTTGTTGTTAGTTGTTGTTGTTGTTGTTGTTGTGGTTGTTCTTGTTCTTGTTCTTGTTCTTGTTGTTGTTGTACTGAGTCACAGACAGACATTATTTTAAAGGGATACAATTGTATCAATTACCAAAAAATAAATTAATAATAATAATAATAATAATAATTGGATGATTATAGTTGATTTGAAATTAATTTCTTCATTGTGGAAAACAAACGCAGACAAGACTTAATGAGTATCATGTTTTTTTTTTTTGATTATAAAGAAATAATATAATTAATTGGAGTCTGTTTTTTGATTGGAAATCCATCTCTTCATGGATACAGGGTGCTGGAAACAGATCTGGTTAATCATCCAATCAGAGGAAGGAATTCACAGATCTGGTTTAAAACCCAATCAGAGGAAGGAATTCACAGATCTGGTTTATAACCCAATCAGAGGAAGGAATTCACAGATCTGGTTTATAACCCAATCAGAGGAAGGAATTCACAGATCTGGTTTATAACCCAATCAGAGGAAGGAATTCACAGATCTGGTTTATAACCCAATCAGAGGAAGGAATTCACAGATCTGGTTTATAACCCAATCAGAGGAAGGAATTCACAGATCTGGTTTATAACCCAATCAGAGGAAGGAATTCACAGATCTGGTTTATAACCCAATCAGAGGAAGGAATTCACAGATCTGGTTTAAAACCCAATCAGAGGAAGGAATTCACAGATCTGGTTTAAAACCCAATCAGAGGAAGGAATTCACAGATCTGGTTTATAACCCAATCAGAGGAAGGAATTCACAGATCTGGTTTATAACCCAATCAGAGGAAGGAATTCACAGATCTGGTTTATAACCCAATCAGAGGAAGGAATTCATAAGAGCATTTAAATCAATGTCTTTTAAATCTTAAAGGTTTCCAATTGTGTTCATTCACACATGAAAAACATGTATAATAGATGTTAATATATATATATATATATATATATTTTAATATTCTCATTTTCATGATTTATTTTTGGATTCATTTTTTGACGGTCAGTTTTGCAATTTATAGAAGTGGTATTCAATGTGTTTCTATGGGTTATAGTAGTAAAGGCCAAATTCAATATATATATATCTTTCTCTATTAATATATATATGTGTATATTTAAATAACTACACGTGTCCTTAAATTCAAAATCAAATACCTAAATGATCTATGGCCATCTAAAAAACAATTCCATATTTTAGCCTTATTAGAACCCCCTCCCCAACGACTTACACTTCTAGGGGTTAATTGCTTAATTAATGATAATTAATTGATGTACCCCTCATATACACAAGGGTTTCCTTTATTTTGGCAGTTACCTGAACTTGTCCAATAATGACATTTCTTTTCTGTTTGTATTCCTGGTCTAACCTCAAGCCAGCGTGGCTGTGATCTGCTGGTCAGTTTAAGTAAAGTATCTCTCATCCTTTGTGGAGTCCTGAGTGGATTGACGACCCTCTCCATCTCAGAGTCTTGAGTGGATTGACGACCCTCTCCATCTCAGAGTCTTGAGTGGATTGATGACCCTCTCCATCTCAGAGGCTTGAGTGGCCTGACGACCCTTTCCATCTCAGAGGCTTGAGTGGCCTGACGACCCTTTCCATCTCAGAGCCTTGAGTGGTTTGACGAGAGAGACTTGACCTCTTAAGCCAATGGCCTCTACATTTTACGTGCAGCCCGTCACACACAGACACACAGACACACAGACACACACACACACACACACACACACACACACACACACACACACACACACACACACACACACACACACACACACACAATCTCTCTGAATGACTGTCACTGACTCTCCCATTATGCTGAAGCAGCAGGTTTAAATGGCCATTGGAATCATTCTAGGAACGATGGGAGTCGTCTCTTATCTGCTTATTGGTCAATCTTGGTATTGTGACATCATTAACATCTTCATTCGCCATCCAGTGTCTAAAATGGCACCCTGTTCCCTATATAGTGCACTACTTTAGACCAGTCCTATAACACCCTGTCCCCTATATAGTGCACTACTTTAGACCAGTCCTATGGCACCCTGTCCCCTATATAGTGCACTACTTTAGACCAGTCCTATAACACCCTGTCCCCTATATAGTGCACTACTTTAGACCAGTCCTATAACACCCTGTCCCCTATATAGTGCACTACTTTAGACCAGTCCTATGGCACCCTGTCCCCTATATAGTGCACTACTTTAGACCAGTCCTATGGCACCCTGTTCCCTATGTAGTGCACTACTTTAGACCAGAGTCCTATGTTACCCTGTCCCCTATATAGTACACTACTTTAGACCAGTCCTATGGCACCCTGTCCCCTATATAGTGCACTACTTTAGACCAGTCCTATGGCACCCTGTCCCCTATGTAGTGCACTACTTTAGACCAGTCCTATGGCACCCTGTCCCCTATGTAGTGCACTACTCTAGACCAGTCCTATGGCACCCTGTCCCCTATGTAGTGCACTACTTTAGACCAGTCCTATGGCACCCTGTCCCCTATGTAGTGCACTACTTTAGACCAGTCCTATGGCACCCTGTCCCCTATGTAGTGCACTACTTTAGACCAGTCCTATGGCACCCTGTCCCCTATATAGTGCACTACTTTAGACCAGAGCCCTATAGAACCCTATTCCCTATGTAGTGCACTACTTTAGACCAGTCCTATGGCACCCTGTCCCCTATATAGTGCACTACTTTAGACCAGTCCTAGAACAGCCTGTCCCCTATATAGTGCACTACTTTAGACCAGTCCTATGGCACCCTGTCCCCTATATAGTGCACTACTTTAGACCAGTCCTATGGCACCCTGTTCCCTATATAGTGCACATCTTTAGACCAGTCCTATGGCACCCTGTCCCCTATATAGTGCACTACTTTAGACCAGTCCTATGGTGCCCTGTTCCCTATATAGTGCACTACTTTAGACCAGTCCTATGGTGCCCTGTTCCCTATATAGTGCACTACTTTAGACCAGAGCCCTATAACACCCTGTACCCTATATAGTGCACTACTTTAGACCAGAGCCCTATAACACCCTGTCCCCTATATAGTGCACTACTTTAGACCAGTCCTATAACACCCTGTCCCCTATATAGTGCACTACTTTAGACCAGTCCTATAACACCCTGTCCCCTATATAGTGCACTACTTTAGACCAGTCCTATAGGGTAATAGGGATCCATTTCAGGGCTCAGCCCCTGCTGTTCTCTTATGTCCATCAGGTTTCAATCCAGTAAGAGCTAAGATCAGGTGAAATGCATCATGGTACATTTAATAACACAGTGCTTTTAGATAAATCAGTGTCAGTACTGTGTGTAACGTTGAGCCATATAAAGTCAATTAACTTCTCTATTTTTTGCCTGATGCCTGTTTGGGTTTATTTTATTCATCCATATTCCGGTTTCTCTTTTTCAATTATTATTATTATTATATTTTTAAATCAGGGTTTCTCTCTCAAACTTACATTTATTGAATCTAAAAACCCTAGTAACCAACAGATGTTACAGGGCCCCAAATAATGGACATGTGGAGAGAAATAGAGAACCTAAAAGCATTTCTGGATTAATGACATCATTCTAAATTGTTTTCCTTTGTATCTTGGTATTTTATTAAATATCTTTTATCCCTCCATATTCATTCCATTCGTTTATTATGACCCCGCTGTTATTGATGTCTGGATATTATGTTGTGGACAGAGGGCTGGTTGGCATGGTGACCTTTGATTGTGGAAGCTAAAGATTAGAAGGACATCAATTTGAGTCATTAGTTTCACGGAAGATACGGTATTATTCTGCTTCCTTTTAAGTTTCAAGTTTTACAGAAATGGTTTTGGTCCAGTGGTCTATTAAACCCTGCACAGAAATGGTTTGGTCCAGTGGTCTATTAAAACCCTGTACAGAAATGGTTTGGTCCAGTGGTCTATTAAACCCTGTACAGAAATGGTTTGGTCCAGTGGTCTATTAAACCCTGTACAGAAATGGTTTGGTCGAGTGGTCTATTAAACCCTGTACAGAAATGGTTTGGTCGAGTGGTCTATTAAACCCTGTACAGAAATGGTTTTGGTCCAGTGGTCTATTAAACCCTGTACAGAAATGGTTTGGTCCAGTGGTCTATTAAACCCTGTACAGAAATGGTTTGGTCCAGTGGTCTATTAAACCCTGTACAGAAATGGTTTTGTCGAGTGGTCTATTAAACCCTGTACAGAAATGGTTTGGTCCAGTGGTCTATTAAACCCTGTACAGAAATGGTTTGGTCCAGTGGTCTATTAAACCCTGTACAGAAATGGTTTTGGTCCAGTGGTCTATTAAACCCTGTACAGAAATGGTTTGGTCCAGTGGTCTATTTAACCCTGTACAGAAATGGTTTGGTCCAGTGGTCTATTTAACCCTGTACAGAAATGGTTTGGTCCAGTGGTCTATTAAACCCTGTACTGAAATGGTTTGGTCCAGTGGTCTATTAAACCCTGTACAGAAATGGTTTGGTCCAGTGGTCTATTAAACCCTGTACAGAAATGGTTTGGTCCAGTGGTCTATTTAACCCTGTACAGAAATGGTTTGGTCCAGTGGTCTATTCAACCCTGTACAGAAATGGTTTGGTCCAGGGGACTATTCAACCCTGTACAGAAATGGTTTGGTCCAGGGGACTATTTAACCTCTCAGGGAGAGATACACATTGACAAATGGAAAAGGCAAAATATGGTTGGCGATGGTTGGCATGGTGACCTTTGATTGTGGAAGCTAAAGATTAGAAGGACATCAATTTGAGTCATTAGTTTCACGGAAGATACGGTATTATTCTGCTTCCTTTTAAGTTTCAAGTTTTACAGAAATGGTTTTGGTCCAGTGGTCTATTAAACCCTGCACAGAAATGGTTTGGTCCAGTGGTCTATTTAACCCTGTACAGAAATGGTTTGGTCCAGTGGTCTATTTAACCCTGTACAGAAATGGTTTGGTCCAGTGGTCTATTAAACCCTGTACTGAAATGGTTTGGTCCAGTGGTCTATTAAACCCTGTACAGAAATGGTTTGGTCCAGTGGTCTATTAAACCCTGTACAGAAATGGTTTGGTCCAGTGGTCTATTTAACCCTGTACAGAAATGGTTTGGTCCAGTGGTCTATTCAACCCTGTACAGAAATGGTTTGGTCCAGTGGTCTATTCAACCCTGTACAGAAATGGTTTGGTCCAGGGGACTATTCAACCCTGTACAGAAATGGTTTGGTCCAGGGGACTATTTAACCTCTCAGGGAGAGATACACATTGACAAATGGAAAAGGCAAAATATATTTTGATGGAGGGAAAGTAACACACACACACACACACACACACACACACACACACACACACACACACACACACACACACACACCAACGGTATCCCTGCAGGGAAGTGAGCAGCTCCAGTCAACAGATTAGTCTTCCCCAGGCTTTGCGTTCAGGCAGATTGTTGCGATGGTTTTATACTGACCCCTGCATCTCTGCCTGTCCTTCACCTCTGAAACAAGGTTCCACGTACCAATCTTCCTGATGCAGTTTCACAATGTGTCAAATAGCAGCGCTCCGTTCCTTTTAACTCTGTCTGGGGGCCCCAATTGACTCCCTGTTCCCTATATAGTGCACTACTGTTGACCAGAGCCCTATGACATCACTGTATATGGAATAGAATGCCGTTTGGGACACAGGCTCTCCCTACCAGACACCTCTGCACCAAACCACTATGGCTGCTGGCACCACGGTGTGCAGTAAAAAGGTGTTTTAGTTAATAGGAAAATGGCTTGAACACTACTACTACTACACACACACACACACACACACACACACACACACACACACACACACACACACACACACACACACACACACACACACATACACACACACATATACACACACACACACACATACACACACACACACAAACACACACACACACACACAAACAAACACAAACACACACACACACTAGGAAAGTGGCTTGTTCTACCACACACACACACACATACACACACATACACACACATACACACACACACACACACACACACACACACACACACACACACACACACACACACAGACACAGACACAGACACAGGAAGCAGTGTGTTGGGGCTTGGTTGTGGAGGGATGGAGGTTGTACTTACCCTAAATGAACACTTTGGAGGGACAGCGAACATTTAACTCCGGGGTCAGGGACTGGTAATGAGATTTATGGGAAGAACGAAGGAGGGAGGGAGGTAGAGAGGGAACGAGGGAGGGGAGAGGGAACGAGGGAGGGGAGATGGAGGGGGAACGAGGGAGGTAGAGATTGAACGAGGGAGGGAGGGAATGAGGGAAGGGGAGAGGGAGAGGGAACGAGGGAGGGAGGGAGGTAATGAGGGAACGAGGGAGGGGAGATAGAGGGAAGGTAGAGAGGGAACGATATGTGGAGGGTGGCTGGTACAACTGTCCTGATAGGCCTGACCCATGACCCCACAGGTAATGAGGAACCTGTTTGGTACCTTGACCAGACACACTTCCTGTTACCCCCTAACCCACTCAACCCCATTCTATTGACCAGACACACTTCCTATTACCCCCTAACCCGCTCAACCCCATTCTATTGACCAGACACACTTCCTGTTACCCCCTAACCCGCTCAACCCCATTCTATTGACCAGACACACACTTCCCTCTCCTCTTCCCTCTTGTTGAGTCTGTCAGGACATACTTTTTCTGTGTCTGGACAGAGGAGGTCACAAGAGCGAAGTCACACCTCTGTGTCTGGACAGAGGAGGGGACAAGAGTGAAGTCACACCTCTGTGTCTGGACAGAGGAGGAGACAAGAGTGAAGTAACACCTCTGTGTCTGGACAGAGGAGGGGACAAGAGTGAAGTCACACCTCTGTGTCTTGATAGAGGAGGTCACAAGAGTGAAGTCACACCTCTGTGTCTGGACAGAGGAGGTGAAGAGTGAAGTCACACCTCTGTGTCTTGATAGAGGAGGTCACAAGAGTGAAGTCACACCTCTGTGTCTTGATAGAGGAGGTCACAAGAGTGAAGTCACACCTCTGTTTCTGGACAGAGGAGGTTTTTATTTATTTATTTATTTACCTTTATTTAACCAGGTAGGCAAGTTGAGAACAAGTTCTCATTTACAATTGCGACCTGGCCAAGATAAAGCAAAGCAGTTCGACAGATAAAACGACACAGAGTTACACATGGAGTAAAAACAAACATACAGTCAATAATGCAGTATAAACAAGTCTATATACAATGTGAGCAAATGAGGTGAGAAGGGAGGTAAAGGCAAAAAAGGCCATGATGGCAAAGTAAATACAATATAGCAAGTAAAATACTGGAATGGTAGTTTTGCAATGGAAGAATGTGCAAAGTAGAAATAAAAAATAATGGGGTGCAAAGGAGCAAAATAAATAAATAAATAAAAATTAAATACAGTTGGGAAAGAGGTAGTTGTTTGGGCTAAATTATAGGTGGGCTATGTACAGGTGCAGTAATCTGTGAGCTGCTCTGACAGTTGGTGCTTAAAGCTAGTGAGGGAGATAAGTGTTTCCAGTTTCAGAGATTTTTGTAGTTCGTTCCAGTCATTGGCAGCAGAGAACTGGAAGGAGAGGCGGCCAAAGAAAGAATTGGTTTTGGGGGTGACTAGAGAGATATACCTGCTGGAGCGTGTGCTACAGGTGGGAGATGCTATGGTGACCAGCGAGCTGAGATAAGGGGGGACTTTACCTAGCAGGGTCTTGTAGATGACATGGAGCCAGTGGGTTTGGCGACGAGTATGAAGCGAGGGCCAGCCAACGAGAGCGTACAGGTCGCAATGGTGGGTAGTATATGGGGCTTTGGTGATAAAACGGATTGCACTGTGATAGACTGCATCCAATTTGCTGAGTAGGGTATTGGAGGCTATTTTGTAAATGACATCGCCAAAGTCGAGGATTGGTAGGATGGTCAGTTTTACAAGGGTATGTTTGGCAGCATGAGTGAAGGATGCTTTGTTGCGAAATAGGAAGCCAATTCTAGATTTAACTTTGGATTGGAGATGTTTGATATGGGTCTGGAAGGAGAGTTTACAGTCTAACCAGACACCTAAGTATTTGTAGTTGTCCACGTATTCTAAGTCAGAGCCGTCCAGAGTAGTGATGTTGGACAGGCGGGTAGGTGCAGGTAGCGATCGGTTGAAGAGCATGCATTTAGTTTTACTTGTATTTAAGAGCAATTGGAGGCCACGGAAGGAGAGTTGTATGGCATTGAAGCTTGCCTGGAGGGTTGTTAACACAGTGTCCAAAGAAGGGCCGGAAGTATACAGAATGGTGTCGTCTGCGTAGAGGTGGATCAGGGACTCACCAGCAGCAAGAGCGACCTCATTGATGTATACAGAGAAGAGAGTCGGTCCAAGAATTGAACCCTGTGGCACCCCCATAGAGACTGCCAGAGGTCCGGACAGCAGACCCTCCGATTTGACACACTGAACTCTATCAGAGAAGTAGTTGGTGAACCAGGCGAGGCAATCATTTGAGAAACCAAGGCTGTCGAGTCTGCCGATGAGGATATGGTGATTGACAGAGTCGAAAGCCTTGGCCAGATCAATGAATACGGCTGCACAGTAATGTTTCTTATCGATGGCGGTTAAGATATCGTTTAGGACCTTGAGCGTGGCTGAGGTGCACCCATGACCAGCTCTGAAACCGGATTGCATAGCAGAGAAGGTATGGTGAGATTCGAAATGGTCGGTAATCTGTTTGTTGACTTGGCTTTCGAAGACCTTAGAAAGGCACGGTAGGATAGATATAGGTCTGTAGCAGTTTGGGTCAAGAGTGTCCCCCCCTTTGAAGAGGGGGATGACCGCAGCTGCTTTCCAATCTTTGGGAATCTCAGACGACACGAAAGAGAGGTTGAACAGGCTAGTAATTTCAGCAGATAATTTTAGAAAGAAAGGGTCCAGATTGTCTAGCCCGGCTGATTTGTAGGGGTCCAGATTTTGCAGCTCTTTCAGAACATCAGCTGAATGGATTTGGGAGAAGGAGAAATGGGGAAGGCTTGGGCGAGTTGCTGTTGGGGGTGCAGTGCTGTTGTCCGGGGTAGGAGTAGCCAGGTGGAAAGCATGGCCAGCCGTAGAAAAATGCTTATTGAAATTCTCAATTATGGTGGATTTATCAGTGGTGACAGTGTTTCCTATCTTCAGTGCAGTGGGCAGCTGGGAGGAGGTGTTCTTATTCTCCATGGACTTTACAGTGTCCCAGAACTTTTTTGAGTTAGTGTTGCAGGAAGCAAATTTCTGCTTGAAAAAGCTAGCCTTGGCTTTTCTAACTGCCTGTGTATAATGATTTCTAGCTTCCCTGAACAGCTGCATATCACGGGGGCTGTTCGATGCTAAGGCAGAACGCCATAGGATGTTTTTGTGTTGGTTAAGGGCAGTCAGGTCTGGGGAGAACCAAGGGCTATATCTGTTCCTGGTTCTAAATTTCTTAAATGGGGCATGTTTATTTAAGATGGTTAGGAAGGCATTTAAAAAAAAATATCCAGGCATCCTCTACTGACGGGATGAGATCAATATCCTTCCAGGATACCCCGGCCAGGTCGATTAGAAAGGCCTGCTCGCAGAAGTGTTTCAGGGAGCGTTTTACAATGATGAGTGGAGGTCGTTTGACCGCTGACCCATTACGGATGCAGGCAATGAGGCAGTGATCGCTGAGATCTTGGTTGAAGACAGCAGAGGTGTATTTAGAGGGGAAGTTGGTTAGGATGATATCTATGAGGGTGCCCGTGTTTAAGGTTTTGGGGAGGTACCTGGTAGGTTCATTGATTATTTGTGTGAGATTGAGGGCATCAAGTTTAGATTGTAGGATGGCTGGGGTGTTAAGCATGTTCCAGTTTAGGTCGCCTAGCAGCACGAACTCTGAAGATAGATGGGGGGCAATCAGTTC
>NW_022262771.1:125333-132833 GCF_002021735.2 Oncorhynchus kisutch
TTGAGGCTGGTTCTGTCTGTGTGTAGTGTCTCAGGGTGTTGATGCTGGTTCTCTCTGTGTGTAGTGTCTCAGGGTGTTGAGGCAGCTTCTCTCTGTGTGTAGTGTCTCAGGGTGTTGATGCTGGTTCTCTCTGTGTGTAGTGTCTCAGGGTGTTGATGCTGGTTCTCTCTGTGTGTAGTATCTCAGGGTGTTGAGGCTGGTTGTGTCTGTGTGTTGAGACTGGTGCTGTCTGTGTGTAGTGTCTCAGGGTGTTGAGGCTGGATCTGTCTGTGTGTAGTGTCTCAGGGTGTTGAGGCTGGTTCTGTCTGTGTGTTGAGGCTGGTTCTGTCTGTGTGTTGAGACTGGTTCTGTCTGTGTGTAGTGTCTCAGGGTGTTGAGGTTGGTTCTGTCTGTGTGTAGTGTCTCAGGGTGTTGAAGCTGGTTCTGTCTGTGTGTTGAGGCTGGTTCTGTCTGTGTGTAGTGTCTCAGGGTGTTGAGACTGGTTCTGTCTGTGTTTAGTGTCTCAGGGTGTTGAGGCTGGTTCTGTCTGTGTGTAGTGTCTCAGGGTGTTGAGGCTGGTTCTGTCTGTGTGTTGTGTCTCAGGGTGTTGAGGCTGGTTCTGTCTGTGTGTAGTGTCTCAGGGTGTTGATACTGGTTCTGTCTGTGTGTGTGTAGTGTCTCAGGGTGTTGAGGCTGGTTCTGTCTGTGTGTAGTGTCTCAGGGTGTTGAGGCTGGTTCTGTCTGTGTGTAGTGTCTCAGGGTGTTGAGGCTGGTTCTGTCTGTGTGTAGTGTCTCAGGGTGTTGAGGCTGGTTCTGTCAGTGTGTAGTGTCTCAGGGTGTTGAGGCTGGTTCTGTCTGTGTGTAGTGTCTCAGGGTGTTGATACTGGTTCTGTCTGTGTGTAGTGTCTCAGGGTGTTGATACTGGTTCTGTCTGTGTGTAGTGTCTCAGGGTGTTGAGGCTGTGATCTGATGTGATCTGATGTGATCTGCTGTGATCTGCTGTGATCTGATGTGATCTGATGTGACCTGATGTGATCTGATTTGATCTGATGTGATCTGATGTGATCTGAAGTGACCTGATGTGATCTGATGTGATCTGATGTGACCTGATGTGACCTGATGTGATCTGATCGGATGTGATCTGATGTGATCACTTTAGGAACATAACTCTTCAGTCAGTCATTTTCTTTGAAGGGATTCATCTATTGAAATTCAATGAGAGTAGGGTCAAGGCCTTGCATCCCAAATGCCACCCTACTGTGTGCACTACTTTAGACCAGGTCCTATAGGGTAGTGCACTACTTTAGACCAGGGCCTATAGGGTAGTGCACTACTTTAGACCAGGTCCTATAGGGTAGTGCACTACTTTAGACCAGGTCCTATAGGGTAGTGCACTAATTTAGACCAGGTCCTATAGGGTAGTGCACTACTTTAGACCAGGGCCCAAATGGAATAGGGAGCAATTTGGGACGCTTGCAGAGAACAACAGAGAGTCAAACATATTGTCTGAACCAAATGTCCTGCCTGAAGGCACAGCGGACTGTAATGAAGTTATGGAGGGTGACTTATCTGAGCTGTCCTGTGTGTGTTCTGAGATGTACGCCAGAGTTTCCCCTAATTCCATCAGTCAGGCGGGCCTCCACTGATTCAACCCATCTGGACAGACAGTATGTGAACACTCTATTCAGGCATCTCTCCCCTCTCTACTCCCTGACCCTCTCTCTCTCCCTCTCTACTTCCTAACCCTCTCTCTCCCCTCTCTACTCCCTGACCCTCTCTCTCCCTCTTTACTCTCTGACCCTCTCTCTCCCCTCTCTACTCCCTGACCCTCTCTCTCCCTCTCTACTCCCTGACCCTCTCTCTCCCTCTCTACTCCCTGACCCTCTCTCTCCCTCTCTACTCCCTGACCCTCTCTCTCCCTCTTTACTCTCTGACCCTCTCTCTCCCCTCTCTACTCCCTGACCCTCTCTCTCCCTCTCTACTCCCTGACCCTCTCTCTCCCTCTCTATTCCCTGACCCTCTCTCTCCCCTCTCTACTCCCTGACCCTCTCTCCCTCTCTACGAACTGACCCTCTCTCTCCCCCTCTACTCCTGACTCTCTCTCTCCCTCCTCTACTCCCGGACCCTCTCTCCCTCTCCCTCCCGCTCTCTCTCTTCTTTTCTCTGTGTTCCTCATTTGAATTGAGGTCTGCGTTTTCTAGCTACGTAGAGATGGTGTCGTTCTGTTCCCCCTTTCTTCTCCCTCGTCATCCGTCTCTTCTCTCCTCTGACTCTGATATCTATGTCACGTGTTAATATTTCGCCACGTTCACACAGCGGACAGGGGCCCTGCTGCTGTAACAACACCGTCAGTCAGACTAGTGGAAGTGGAGCGTGAATCAGTCACTGTTGTCGACAGACCTTCAGAAAGGTTTAATGTTATTGTTCACACTGTGGCCCCCCTCACAAACAACTAGAATAGATAAGGTCTATCTTGTTTGTATGTCTGAACACATTTGTTTTGCTTCTAAGATGATGTTGTACTGGTAAGATGTGTTGCCAAGACGATATTGCTTGAGGCTCATTTGCTGCAGCGTGTTCTTTCAGACTAGGTGTGCTTGGAACCCTTTTGACAACGTACCATCACTTGTTTCACACAGATATCTTGACTGTGTCACGAATGTCACTCTATTCCCTATATAGTGCACAACTTTTGAGCCCTATTCCCTATATAGTGCACTACTTTAGAGCCCTAACAGTGAGTTAACTGCCTTGTTCGGGGGTAGAATAACAGATTTGTACCTTGTCAACTCGGGGATTTGATTCAGCAACCTTTCGGTTACTGGCCCAACGTTCTAACCACTAGGCTACCAGCCACCCCAACCTTTCAGTTAGTGGCCCAACTCCCCAACCTTTCAGTTACTGGCCCAACTCCCCAACATTTCAGTTAGTGGCCCAACTCCCCAACCTTTCAGTTAGTGGCCCAACTCCCCAACCTTTCAGTTACTGGCCCAACGCTCTAACCACTAGGCTACCAGCCACCCCAACCTTTCTGTTACTGGCCCAACGCTCTAACCACTAGGCTACCAGCCACCCCAACCTTTCAGTTAGTGGCCCAACTCCCCAACCTTTCAGTTACTGGCCCAACTCCCCAACCTTTCAGTTACTGGCCCAACTCCCCAACCTTTCAGTTACTGGCCCAACTCCCCAACCTTGCAGTTACTGGCCCAACTCCCCAACCTTTCAGTTACTGGCCCAACTCCCCAACCTTTCAGTTACTGGCCCAACTCCCCAACCTTTCAGTTACTGGCCCAACTCCCCAACCTTTCAGTTACTGGCCCAACTCCCCAACCTTTCAGTTACTGGCCCAACGCTCTAACCACTAGGCTACCAGCCACCCCAACCTTTCTGTTACTGGCCCAACGCTCTAACCACTAGGCTACCAGCCACCCCAACCTTTCTGTCACTATCCCAACGCTGATAACCACTAGGCTACCTGCTACCCCAACCTTTCAGTTACTGGCCCAACGCTCTAACCACTAGGCTACCTGCCACCCCAACCTTTCAGTTACTGGCCCAATGCTCTAACCACTAGGCTACCAGCCACCCCAACATTTTGGTTCCTGGCCCAACGCTCTAACCACTAGGCTACCACCCCAACATTTTGGTTACTGGCCCAACGCTCTAACCACTAGGCTACCACCCCAACCTTTCAGTTACTGGCCCAACGCTCTAACCACTAGGCTACCAGCCACCCCAACCTTTCAGTTAGTGGCCCAACTCCCCAACCTTTCAGTTACTGGCCCAACTCCCCAACCTTTCAGTTACTGGCCCAACTCCCCAACCTTTCAGTTACTGGCCCAACTCCCCAACCTTGCAGTTACTGGCCCAACTCCCCAACCTTTCAGTTACTGGCCCAACTCCCCAACCTTTCAGTTACTGGCCCAACTCCCCAACCTTTCAGTTACTGGCCCAACTCCCCAACCTTTCAGTTACTGGCCCAACTCCCCAACCTTTCAGTTAGTGGCCCAACTCCCCAACCTTTCAGTTACTGGCCCAACACTCTAACCACTAGGCTACCAGCCACCCCAACCTTTCTGTTACTGGCCCAACGCTCTAACCACTAGGCTACCAGCCACCCCAACCTTTCAGTTAGTGGCCCAACTCCCCAACCTTTCAGTTACTGGCCCAACTCCCCAACCTTTCAGTTACTGGCCCAACTCCCCAACCTTTCAGTTACTGGCCCAACTCCCCAACCTTGCAGTTACTGGCCCAACTCCCCAACCTTTCAGTTACTGGCCCAACTCCCCAACCTTTCAGTTACTGGCCCAACTCCCCAACCTTTCAGTTACTGGCCCAACTCCCCAACCTTTCAGTTACTGGCCCAACTCCCCAACCTTTCAGTTACTGGCCCAACGCTCTAACCACTAGGCTACCAGCCACCCCAACCTTTCTGTTACTGGCCCAACGCTCTAACCACTAGGCTACCAGCCACCCCAACCTTTCTGTCACTATCCCAACGCTGATAACCACTAGGCTACCTGCTACCCCAACCTTTCAGTTACTGGCCCAACGCTCTAACCACTAGGCTACCTGCCACCCCAACCTTTCAGTTACTGGCCCAATGCTCTAACCACTAGGCTACCAGCCACCCCAACATTTTGGTTCCTGGCCCAACGCTCTAACCACTAGGCTACCACCCCAACATTTTGGTTACTGGCCCAACGCTCTAACCACTAGGCTACCACCCCAACCTTTCAGTTACTGGCCCAACTCCCCAACCTTTCAGTTACTGGCCCAACTCCCCAACATTTCAGTTACTGGCCCAACTCTCCAACCTTTCAGTTACTGGCCCAACGCTCTAACCACTAGGCTACCACCCCAACCTTTCTGTTACTGGCCCAACGCTCTAACCACTAGGCTACCACCCCAACCTTTCTGTTACTGGCCCAACGCTCTAACCACTAGGCTACCACCCCAACCTTTCTGTTACTGGCCCAACGCTCTAACCACTAGGCTACCACCCCAACCTTTCTGTTACTGGCCCAACGCTCTAACCACTAGGCTACCACCCCAACCTTTCAGTTACTGGCCCAACGCTCTAACCACTAGGCTACCAGCCACCCCAAGAGCCCTAGGTACTATGTTGAGTCTTGTGCCATTGTGATACATTAGGTTAGAGGGTTAATCTAACAGGTAACATTCTTCTTTAAATCTTCTCTACCTTCCTTGTGAATAATGGAGGGATGCTTTTTAAAAAGCAGTGGAGAGGAGGAGGTTCAACGTTCTTCTCCTTCTGAAAGCAGACCAGACGTGCCTTTCCAAGTGGCTCCCTATCTCCTCTATATCCCTATGGGCCCTGGTCAATAGTAGTGCACTACATTGGGAATAGGCTGACAT
Source organism: Oncorhynchus kisutch (assembly GCF_002021735.2). NCBI lineage: Eukaryota > Metazoa > Chordata > Actinopteri > Salmoniformes > Salmonidae > Oncorhynchus > Oncorhynchus kisutch. The sequence goes on from NW_022262771.1 coordinate 130,692, forward strand.
TTGGAACTCTGTCCCAGCTCAGGGTTCCCAATTAGAATCCGTGGAGCTGGTGCCAAAGCACATGTTTAGGTACTGTGTGTTGGCACTTTCACGATACAGCCTTTTAAAGTATTAATGAAACCAACAAACCAAGTGGCGCTGCTTGCCACAGATTTGCCAATTTAGCCCAAAGCCGAGCTGAGCGACGTCAGACAGTCGGACAGACGCAGTGAGACCAGAGTCACGCTTCCTCCTGCTGTTCTCCGATCGAGTTCTTTAAACGGACCAGAGGAGTGTGTGGTGGGGGGGTGGCGGGGGACAGGGAGGAAGTGTGTGGTGGGGGGGTGGCGGGGAACAGGGAGGAAGTGTGTGGTGGGGGGGTGGCGGGGACAGGGAGGAAGCAGGGAGGGGGACAGAGAGGAAGTAGCAACAAGGTCTCTTTGAAGACGTCTCTGATATTTGATGGTCTTTAGACTGGATTAATTTAAAATGTCACACGCCAGGAGGAGATAAACTTTCAAGGGCGAAGGGGTCAGTCGGAGCTGAGACACCAGCTGAGATGTGACAGACGGACTGAGTACCAAATTACTCCCTATCTTCTACGTAGTGCGCTAATTATGGATCAGAGGCCTCCATGGGCCCGGTGTTAAAAGCACTTGACTAGGGAATATGGTGCCGTTTTGGGTCCCATACAGAAAGTAACGCTGAGCTGAATTCACTGTTATTAAGTTATTTTTTCCATCACATCAACATTGTCATTGTCTTCTAGTTCAATATACAGTATCATTCTGCTGTCCAGGGTTAGTGGATGAAGTCTTTACTCTGGCTACAAGTTACCTCAGAGTTTCACTACTTCATCTGGAAAGATCGTTTTTTAGATTTGTCCAAGACTTCTGCCTGCTTTTAGCTCATGATGACCTTGTGACGAGTGACAGGATCATTCTGTCGTCTTTATAGTGTTCAGGGGTTTTACTTCTGAAAGAGAATCAGAGAACACATGTAGAATGTGTGGCACGAGATGGGACCAAATGTGGACTTTCAGGAGAATGTGTGGCACGAGATGGGACCAAATGTGGGTTTTCAGTAGAATGTGTGGCACGAGTTGGGATCAAATGTGGGCTTTCAGTAGAATGTGTGGCACGAGATGGGACCAAATGTGGGCTTTCAGTATAATGTGTGGCACGAGATGGGACCAAATGTGGGCTTTCAGTATAATGTGTGGCACGGGATGGGATCAAATGTGGGTTTTCAGTAGAATGTGTGGCACGAGTTGGGATCAAATGTGGGTTTTCAGTAGAATGTGTGGCACGAGTTGGGATCAAATGTGGGCTTTCAGTAGAATGTGTGGCACGAGTTGGGATCAAATGTGGGCTTTCAGTATAATGTGTGGCACGAGATGGGATCAAATGTGGGTTTTCAGTAGAATGTGTGGCACGAGTTGGGATCAAATGTGGGCTTTCAGTAGAATGTGTGGCACAAGATGGGACCAAACGAGATGGGACCAAACGTGGGTTTTCAATTTAAGCAAAATGGTTTCATGCCATAACCACCTTCCAAATATTTTTTCCCTTTGAACACAACAGGGGATTTCAATTAGTAGTGAATTAGTAGTGAATTAGTAGTGAATTAGTAGTGAATTAGTAGTGAATTAGTAGTGAATTCGTATTAAATTAGTAGTGAATTAGTAGTGAATTAGTAGTGAATTAGTAGTGAATTAGTAGTGAATTAGTACTTAATTTGTAGTGAATTAGTACTGAATTCGTATTAAATTAGTAGTGAATTAGTAGTGAATTAGTAGTGAATTAGTAGTGAATTAGTAGTGAATTAGTAGTGAATTAGTAGTGAATTAGTGGTGAATTAGTACTGAATTAGTACTGAATTAGTAGTGAATTAGTACTGAATTAGTATTGAATTGGTACTGAATTAGTACTGAATTAGTACTGAATTAGTATTGAATTAGTAGTGAATTAGTAGTGAATTAGTAGTGAATTAGTAGTGAATTAGTAGTGAATTAGTAGTGAATTAGTATTGAATTAGTACTGAATTAGTACTTAATTAGTAGTGAATTAGTACTGAATTCGTATTAAATTAGTATTGAATTAGTAGTGAATTAGTACTGAATTAGTACTGAATTAGTAGTGAATTAGTATTGAATTAGTACTG
>NW_022262771.1:137833-145997 GCF_002021735.2 Oncorhynchus kisutch
CTGGGTTAGACGTGAGGTTTATGCTAAACTTTTATTTTTTTACCATAGCCTGTTACCGGGGCCTACTGTAATCTGGGTTTCTACCAGGTACCTCTTACTGGGTCCTACTGTAATCGGGGTTTCTACCAGGTACCTGTTACTGGGTCCTACTGTAATCTGGGATTCTACCAGGTACCTGTTACTGGGTCCTACTGTAATCTGGGTTTCTACCAGGTACCTGTTACTGGGTCCTACTGTAATCTGGGTTTCTACCAGGTACCTGTTACTGGGTCCTACTGTAATCTGGGTTTCTACCAGGTACCTGTTACTGGGTCCTACTGTAATCTGGGATTCTACCAGGTACCTGTTACTGGGTCCTACTGTAATCTGGGTTTCAACCAGGTACCTGTTGCTGGGTCCTACTGTAATCTGGGTTTCTACCAGGTACCTGTTACTGGGTCCTACTGTAATCTGGGTTTCTACCAGGTACCTGTTACTGGGTCCTACTGTAATCTGGGTTTCTACCAGGTACCTGTTACTGGGTCCTACTGTAATCTGGGTTTCTACCATAGCCTGTTACTGGGTCCTACTGTAATCTGGGATTCTACCAGGTACCTGTTACTGGGTCCTACTGTAATCTGGGATTCTACCAGGTACCTGTTACTGGGTCCTACTGCAATCTGGGTTTCTACCAGGTACCTGTTACTGGGTACCCCTACCACCCTCAACCCACCCTGGTGAATAACTCAGTGGTAACTACCCCTACCACCCTCAACCCACCCTGGTGAATAACTCAGTGGTAACTACCCCTACCACCCTCCACCCACCCTGGTGAATAACTCAGTGGTAACTACCCCTACCACCCTCCACCCACCCTGGTGAATAACTCAGTGGTAACTACCCCTACCACCCTCAACCCACCCTGGTGAGTAACTCAGCGGTAACTACCCCACCCTGGTGAATAACTCCGCGGTAACTACCCCCACCACCCTGGAACCCACTGTGGTTAGTATCTCGGCGGCCGGCACCTTTTTAGGTCAGGAGAATTACACGGCGTGTCATGTTGATGGCACGGCAGGTAACGGAGCACGGCCTCATGGGAGACGTAGAGAAAAGTCCCGAATTCCATTCTAAACCCTATAAAGCACCACATAACTCTGGTCTAAAGTAGTGCACTACATAGGGAATGGGGTCTATGGGTCCTGGTCAAAAGTAGTGCACTACATAGGGAATAGGGTCTATGGGTCCTGGTCAAAAGTAGTGCACTACATAGGGAATGGGGGTGCCCTTTGGGATGCGGACCTAGTGTCTTTAATTAGATTTCTGTGGCGGTCTGGCCGTGGGAGAGAAAGGAATTAAACTGTTTCCTTAATCAGTTGTCTGTCACTCCCAGGTTGGTCAGAGCTGTGGCCTTTCCAATGAATAGGAGCATTCAGCCATGAACCAAACTCAGCAAGTAGAACACAGCTTCTACAGCCGACACACTCAAACACACTAAACACTAGGGTGTGTGTGTGTGTGTGTGTGTGTGTGTGTGTGTGTGTGTGTGTGTGTGTGTGAGACACTCATTCCTATTCCTCAGCTGCTCTGAATCCCAGAAAACATGTTTCTATTGATCAGTCTCTCTCTCTGTCTCTCTGTCTCTCTCTCTCTCTGTCTCTCTGTCTCTCTCTCTCCCTCGCTCTCTCTCTCCCTCTCTCTCTGTCTCTCTGTCTCTCTCTCTCTCTGTCTCTCTGTCTCTCTCTCTCTCTGTCTCTCTGTCTCTCTCTCTCTCTGTCTCTCTGTCTCTCTCTCTCCCTCGCTCTCTCTCTCCCTCTCTCTCTGTCTCTCTCTCTCTCTCTCTCTCTCTGTCTCTCTCTCTCTCTCTGTCTCTCTCTGTCTCTCTCTCTCTCTCTCTCTCTCTCTCTCTGTCTCTCTCTCTCTCTCTCTCTCTCTCTCCCTCCCTCTCTCTCTGTCTCTCTCTCTCTCTCTCTCTCTCTCTCTCTCCCTCCCTCTCTGTCTCATTCTCTCTCTCTCTCTCTCTCATTTCAATGTTTAATTTAAGGGGCTTTATTGGCATGGGAAATATATGATTACATTGCCCAAAGCAAGTGAAATAGATAATAAATTAAAGTTAAATAAACAATTAAAAAAATAAACAGTAAACATTACATTCACAAAAGTTCCAAAATAATAAAGCCATTTAAAATGTATAATTATCTGCAGTGTTATAACGATGTGCCAATAACATTGGTTGCATTTACCAATGTGTTTGATCTTCACTGGTTGCCCTTTTCTCGTGGCAACGGGTCACAAATCTTTCTGCTGTGATGTTTCAGTCAGTAGATATGAGAGTGTCGTGACGCGAATATCATTGTGAATAAAAAGCATGTAACAATTAACTTGTTTAGTAACTTAGGGCAACACGGAAAACATTTCTTGAAACCTCTTTGGGATAGGGGGCAGCATTTTCACTTTTGGATAAATAGCGTGCCCAATTTCAACTTCCTGCTACTCATGCCAAGAATATAAGATATGCATATTATTAGTAGATCTGGATAGAAAACACTCTGAAGTTTCTAACACTGTTTGAATGATGTCTTTCAGTATAACCGAACTTATGTATCAGGCAAAACCCAGAGGACTTAACTGTTCAGAATTGTTTTTTTTAGGTCTCTGTCTGTTCATTGAGTTCTCATTGGGAAAATATATTTCTTAGGAACTTGTTTTCAGTTCCTACCGCTTCCACTGGATGTCACCAGTCTTTTGGAATTTGGTTGAGGTTATTCCTTTGTGCAATGAGGAAGTATGGCCATCTAGGAACTGCGTAACACTGTTGAGAGTTGCGCAAGTAGCTTGGTTTGTTGTCTTTCTGTATTGAACACAGATAGACCCGTCTTCAATTTGATCGATTATTAACTTTTAAAAATACCGAAAGTTGTATTACAAAAGTAGTTTGAAATGTTTTGGCAAAGTTTACATTCAACTTTTGAAATATTTTGTAGTGACGTTTTGGAAGCAGTTTTTGGAAGCAGTATTTTTCTGGATCAAACGCGCCAAATAAATTGACAATTGACATTTTGGATATATATCGACGGAATTAATCGAACAAAAGGACCAATTGTGATGTTTATGGGACATATTGGAATGCCAACAAAAGAAGCTCGTCAAAGGTAAGGCATGTTTTATATTTTATTTTGGCGTTTCTGTAGCGCCTGTTTACTGTTGTGCTATCATCAGATAATAGCTTCTTATGCTTTCGCGGTAAAGCCTTTTTAAAATCTGACATGTTGGATGGATTCACAACGAGTGTAGCTTTAATTTAGTATCTTACATGTGCGATTTAATGAAAGTTAGATTTTTTATTTTTATAATTTTATTTGAATTTGCCGCTCTGCATTTTCCCTGGCTTTTGGCCAGGTGAGACGCGACTGTCCCCCTGTCCTAGAGAGATTTTTAATGAGTTACCGTTTCCCGAATTAACTCAAAGAATATATCGTTATCATACCATCATTATTACCTCAAATCAGTCTCATTCTGAATGTTTATTTCAGATCTGCACCAACCTTAGTCTAAATGATGATTCAGCGATACACAAATTGGCTTAATTATTTATTTACTAACTAACTAAATAATCACACAGAAATAAAATACTAAAATAATGCAATGAAAAGTCCCTAGTGGACTAACCCGATATGGTTACACAATGAAAAGTCCCTAGTGGACTAACCCGATATGGTTACACAATGAAAAGTCCCTAGTGGACGAACCCGATATGACAGCTGGTTACACAATGAAAAGTCCCTAGTGGACGAACCCGATATGACGGCTGGTTACTCAATGAAAAGTCCCTAGTGGACTAACCCGATATGACGGCTGGTTACACAATGAAAAGTCCCTAGTGGACTAACCCGATATGATGGCTGGTTACACAATGACAAGTCCCTAGTGGACTATCCCGATATGACGGCTGATTACACAATGAAAGGGAGAGACAAAGGCATTCAATACATACTGTTACAGTTGAATAATACGCTCATCGGAAATATGGATATTTACCACCCTAACAACCGTTAGATGTCTTTGTCTGTCGTCTCTCTGTTGAACCTGTCGAACCGTCCTGTGACGAATAGTTAGACAGGAAATCTCTGCTTGTGTAAGTCCCTGGTTGTCCACCAGAGGTCACAATGTCCTTTGTAGTAGTAGGTTTCCTTTTGTTCTGGGAGTGATTAACTATGCCACTTTGTTTACATACTCATCTCATATGTATATACTGTACTCGATATCATCTACTGTATCTTGCCTATGCTGCTCTGTACCATCACTGATTCATATATCCTTATGTACATATTCTTTATCCCCTTACATTGTGTATAAGACAGTAGTTTTGGAATTGTTAGTTAGATTACTTGTTGGTTATTACTGCATTGTCGGAACTAGAAGCACAAGCATTTCGCTACACTCGCATTAACATCTGCTAACCATGTGTATGTGACAAATAAAATTTGATTTGATTCGATTTGGTTGTTAGAATGGATACATCAGAAGTTCCAATGTTTCTTTGATAGGGAAATGATAATCTTTCCTCTTCTTCGGTCGAGTTTCCCTAGACTCCGTTACATGCTGCAGGCATGTCTTAGTCTCGTCTTCTTCTCTCTGTTGAGTGTCAGAGGGTCTTCCCTTTTAGGGACGTTCAGCTCAGTCAGTCATGCTGCACGTCATACTGGTCTAGTAGTTCTAAAACCATTTACCATGCCAGTAGCAACCCGGCAACGGACTGGTTGAATATGTTAATTATTTAGGAGTCCTTTATAAGCACTCTGGCAAAAAGGGGCGTCATAGTATCTGTGCTCACGTGGGTGTGGTTACTGACGTGGGTGTGGTTACCGACGTGGGTGTGGTTACTGACGGGGGTGTGGTTACGGATGGGGGTGTGGTTACTGATATGGGTGTGGTTACTGACGGGGGTGTGGCTACTGACAGGGGTGTGGTTACTGACGGGGGGTGTGGTTACTGACTGGGGTGTGGTTACTGATGGGGGTTTGGCTATGACTGGGTAAAGCGTTATATGAAAAACAGTTCTCATTTAGAAGGCTAAAATCACAATAATTTTCTCATCAAATAGTTTCATATTTAATCATATATGTTTTACAACATTCCGATGTAACTCTGACATATACATTCATGTACATACTACCTCAATTGGGCGACAATAAGTGCTCCCGCACAGTGGCCACCAGGCTAATCTGCATTGGTGCCCACACCACCATCCCTCTTTACACTACTGCTACTCTCTGCTCATCATATATGCATAGTACTTTAACCATATCTACATGTACATACTACCTCAATCAGCCTGACTAACCGGTGTCTGTATATAGCCTCTCTACCGTATAATAGCCTCTCTACTGTATATAGCTTCTTCTGTATATAGCCTCTCTACTGTATATAGCTCTCTACTGTATATAGCTTGCTACTGTATTAGCCTCTCTACTGTATATAGCTCCTCCTCTCCTATATATAGCTCTCCTACTGTATATAGCCTCTCTACTGTATATAGCCTCTCTACTGTATACTCTCTACTGTATATAGCTCTCCTAACTGTATATAGCCTCTCTACTGTATATAGCCTCTCTACTGTATATAACCTCTCTACTGTATATATAGCCCTCTTACTGTATATCACCTCTCTACTGTATATAGTCCTCGCTATGTAATAGCCTCGTACTGATATATAGCCTCTCTACTGTATAGAGCCTCTCTACTGTAATCTAAGGCCCTCCCGATCTACTGTATATAGCCTCTCTACTGTATATAGCCTCCTCTACTGTATATAGCCCCTCTACTGTATATAACCTCTCTACTGTATAGAGCCTCTCTACTGTATATAGCCCCTCTACTGTATAATGCCTCTCTACTGTATATAGCCTCTCTACTGTATATAACCCCTCTACTGTATATAGCCTCTCTACTGTATATAGCCCCTCTACTGTATATAACCTCTCTACTGTATATAGCCTCTCTACTGTATATAACCTCTCTACTGTATATACTCTCTATGTACTAATGAGCCTCTCTAACTGTATATAGCCCTCTCTACTCGTATATAACCTCTCTTACATGTATATACCTCTCTACTGTATTAGCCTCTCTACTGTATATAGCCTCTCTACTGTATATAGCCTCTCTACTGTATATAACCTCTCTACTGTATATAGCCTCTCTACTGTATATAACCTCTCTACTGTATATAGCCTCTCTACTGTATATAGCCTCTCTACTGTATATAGCCTCTCTACTGTATATAGCCTCTCTACTGTATATAGCCCTCTCTACTGTATATAACCTCTCTACTGTATATAGCCTCTCTACTGTATATAGCCCCTCTACTGTATATAGCCTCTCTACTGTATATAGCCTCTCTACTGTATATAACCCCTCTACTGTATATAGCCTCTCTACTGTATATAGCCTCTCTACTGTATATACCCTCTCTACTGTATAGAGCCTCTCTACTGTATATAACCTCTCTACTGTATATAGCCTCTCTACCGTATATAGCCTCTCTACTGTATATAGCCTCTCTACTGTATATAACCTCTCTACCTATATAGCCTCTCTACTGTATATAGCCTCTCTACTGTATATAGCCTCTCTACTGTATATAACCTCTCTACTGTATATAAGCCTCTCTACTGTATATAGCCTCTCTACTGTATATAGCCTCTACTGTATAGAGCCTCTCTACTGTATATAACCTCTCTACTGTATATAGCCTCTCTACTGTATATAACCTCTCTACTGTATATAATCTCTACTGTATATAGCCTCTCTACTGTTATATTAGCCTCTCTACTGTATATAACCTCTCTATATAGCCCTCTAAACTGTATATCCTCTCTACTGTATATAGCCTCTCTACTGTATATAGCCTCTCTACTGTATATAAGCCTCTCTACTGTATATAGCCTCTCTACTGTATATACCTCTCTCTGTATATAGCCTCTCTACTGTATATAGCCTCTCTACTGTATATAGCCTCTACTGTATATATACTCTCTCTACTTATAGCCTCTCTACTGTATATAGCCTCTCTACTGTATATACCTCTCTACTGTATATAGCCTCTCTACTGTATATAAGCCTCTCTACTGTAATAGCCTCTCTACTGTATATAGCCTCTCTACTGTATATATCCTCTCTACTGTATAAGCCTCTCTACTGTATATATCCTCTCTTGTATATAGCCCTCTACTGTATATAGCCTCTCTACTGTATAAGCCTCTCTACTGTATATAGCCTCTCTACTGTATATAACCTCTCTACTGTATATAGCCTCTCTACTGTATATAGCCTCTCTACTGTATATATCCTCTCTACTGTATATAGCCCCTCTACTGTATATAGCCTCTCTACTGTATATAGCCTCTCTACTGTATATAGCCTCTCTACTGTATATATCCTCTCTACTGTATATAGCCTCTCTACTGTATATATCCTCTCTACTGTATATAGCCTCTCTACTGTATATAGCCTCTCTACTGTATATAGCCTCTCTACTGTATATAGCCTCTCTACTGTATATAGCCTCTACTGTATATAACCTCTCTACTGTATATAGCCTCTCTAATTACTGTATATAACCTCTCTACTGTATATAACCTCTCTACTGTATATAGCCTCTCTTACTGTATATAGCCTCTCTACTGTATATAACCTCTCTACTGTATATAGCCTCTCTACTGTATATAGCCTCTCTACTGTATATAGCCCTCTACTGTATATAGCCTCTCTACTGTATATAGCTCTCTACTGTATATAGCCTCTCTACTGTATAGAGCCTCTCTACTGTATATAGCCCCTCTACTATATAACCCTCTCTACTGTATATAGCCTCTCTACTGTATATAGCCTCTCTACTGTATATAGCCTCTCTACTGTATATAGCCTCTCTATCCTCTCTAACTGTATATAGCCTCTCTACTGTATATAGCCTTCTCTACTGTATATATCCTCTCTACTGTATATACCTCTCTACTGTATATAGCCTCTCTACTGTATATAGCCTCTCTCACCTAACTGTATATAGCCTCTCTACTTCCTAATATCCTCTCTACTGTATATAGCCTCTCTACTGTATATAGCCTCTCTACTGTAATATATCCTCTCTACGTATATAGCCTCTCTACTGTATATAGCCCTCTAC
>NW_022262772.1:0-146807 GCF_002021735.2 Oncorhynchus kisutch
AGCTTTAAATCATGTTTCATGCACTCTGGATGTCCAATGTTTGCTGTGCTGTCTATTTGAGATGAAATGAACATTGTGGACAGTTTTTCAGCAAGTTGCAACATTGAACTACAAAAAAATGTTTTTTTTCCATAAACAAGCTCTAAATCATGTTTATGCACTCTGGATGTCCAATGTTTTGCTGTGCTGTCTATTTGAGATGAAATGAACATTGTGGACAGTTTTCAGCAAGTTGCAACATTGAATACAAAAAAACGTTTTTTTTCCATAACAAGCTCTAAATCATGTTTGATGCACTCTGGTGTCCAATTTTTTGCTGTGCTGTCTATTTGAGATGAATGAACATTGTGGACAGTTTTCAGCAAGTTCAGAAAGTTGAACCTAAATAAAAAAAAAAACGTTTTCCATAAACAAGCTCTAAATCATGTTTATGCACTCTGGATGTCCAATTTTTGCTGTGCTGTCTATTTGAGATGAAATGAACATTGTGGACAGTTTTCAGCAAGTTGCAACAGGAACAATACAAAATTTTTTTCCATAAACAAGCTCTAAATCATGTTTCATGCACTCTGGATGTCCAATGTTTTGCTGTGCTGTCTATTTGAGATGAAATGAACATTGTGGACAGTTTTTCAGCAAGTTCAGAAGTTGAAACATTGAAATACAAAAAACTGTTTTTTCCATAACAAGCTTTAAATCATGTTTCATGCACTCTGGATGTCCAATGTTTTGCTGTGCTGTCTATTTGAGATGAAATGAACATTGTGGACAGTTTTCAGCAAGTTGCAACATGAAACTACAAAAAAAATGTTTTATCCATAAACAAGCTCTAAATCATGTTTGATGCACTCTGGATGTCCAATTTTTGCTGTGCTGTCCATTTGAGATAAATGAACATTGTGGACAGTTTTCAGCAAGTTCCAGAAAGTTGAAACATAAATAAGAAAAAACTGTTTTCCATAAACAAGCTTTAAATCATGTTTTTGCACTCTGGATGTCCAATGTTTTGCTGTGCTGTCTATTATGATGAAATGAACATTGTGGACAGTTTTCCAGCAAGTTCAGAAAGTTGAAACATAAATACAGAAAAAACTGTTTTCCATAAACAAGCTCTAAATCATGTTTGTGCACTCTGGATGTCCAATGTTTTCTGTGCTGTCTATTTGAGATTAAATGAACATTGTGGACAGTTTTCATCAAGTTGCAACATTGAATTACAAAAAATGTTTTTTTAATCCATACAAGCTCTAAATCATGTTTGATGCACTCTGGATGTCCAATTTTTGCTGTGCTGTGCTGTCCATTTGAGATGAAATGAACATTGTGGACAGTTTTCAGCAAGTTGCAACATTGAATACAAAAAATGCTTTTTTCCATAAACAAGCTCTAAATCATGTTTGATGCACTATGGATGTCCATTTTTGCTGTGCTGTCCATTTGAGATGAATGAACATTGTGGACAGTTTCCGCAAGTGCAACATTGAATACAGAAAAGAACGTATTTTCCATAAACAAGCTCTAATCATGTTTCATGCACTCTGGATGTCCAATGTTTTGCTGTGCTGTCTATTTGAGATGAAATGAACATTGTGGACAGTTTTCAGCAAGTTCAGAAGTTGAAACATTGAAATCAAAAAACTGTTTTTTCCATAAACAAGCTTTAAATCATGTTTCATGCACTCTGGATGTCCAATGTTTGCTGTGCTGTCTATTTGAGATGAAATGAACATTGTGGACAGTTTTCAGCAAGTTGCAACATTGAACTACAAAAAAAATGTTTTTTTTTCCATAAACACTCTAAATCATGTTTATGCACTCTGGATGTCCAATTTTGCTGTGCTGTCCATTTGAGATGAAATGAACATTGTGACAGTTTTCACAGCAAGTTCAGAAAGTTTCAACATTGAAATACAAAAAACTGTTTTTTCCATAAACAAGCTCTAAATCATGTTTCATGCACTCTGGATGTCCAATGTTTTGCTGTGCTGTCTATTTGAGATGAAATGACATTGTGGACCAGTTTCAGCAAGTTGCACATTACTACAAAAAAAATGTTTTTTCCCATTAAACAACTCTAAATCATTGTTTATGCACTCTGGGTGTCCAATTTTTGCTGTGCTGTCCATTTAGAATGAACTGAACATTGTGGACAGTTTTTCAGCAAGTTCAGAAAAGTTGAAACAAGTAAATACAGAAAAAACGTTTTTCCATAAACAGCTTAAATCATGTTTCCATGCACCTACTGGATGTCCCAATGTTTGTGCTGTGCTGTCTATTAATAGATGAAATGAACATTGGTGGACCAGTTTTCCAGCTAGTTCAGAAGTTGAAACAAGAAATACAGAAAAAACTGTTTTTTCCATAAAGGCAAGCTCTATCATGTTTGGTGCACTCCCTGGATGTCCAATGTTTTGCTGTGCTTGTTCTATTTGAGATTAAATGAACATTGTGGACCAGTTTTCATCAAGTTGCAGACATTGAATTACAAAAAATGTTTTTAAATCCATAAACAAGCTCTAAATCATGTTTGATGCACTATGGATGTCCATTTTTTGCTGTGCTGGTCCATTTGAGATGAAATGAACATTGTGGACAGTTTCCAGCAAGTTGCAACATTGAAATACAAAAAATATTTTTTCCATAACAAGCTTTAAATCATGTTTCAAGCACTCTGGATGTCCAATGTTTTGCTGTGGCTGTCTATTTGAGATGAAATGAACATTGTGGACAGTTTTCAGCAAGTTCAGAAAGTTGCAACATTGAAATACAAAAAACAGTTTTTCCATAAACAAGCTTTAAATCATGTTCATGCACTCTGGATGTCCAATGTTTTGCTGTGCTGTCTATTTGAGATGAATGAACATTGTGGACAGTTTTCAGCAAGTTGCAACATTGAACTACAAAAAAAATGTTTTTCCATAAACAAGCTCTAAATCATTGTTATGCACTCTGGGTGTCCATTTTTGCTATGCTGTCCATTTGAGATGAAATGAACATTGTGGACAGTTTTCAGCAAGTTCAGAAAGTTGAAACAAGAACTACAGAAAAAACTGTTTTTTCCATAAACAAGCTTTAAATCATGTTTCAATGCACTCTGGATGTCCAATGTTTTGCTGTGCTGTCTATTATAGATGAAATGAACATTGTGGACAGTTTTCAGCTAGTTCAGAAAGTTGAAAACAAGAAATACAGAAAAAACTGTTTTTTCCATAAACAAGCTCTAAATCATGTTTGTGCACTCTGGATGTCCAATGTTTTGCTGTGCTGTCTATTTGAGATTAAATGAACATTGTGGACAGTTTTCATCAAGTTGCAACATTGAATTACAAAAAAATGTTTTAATCCATAAACAAGCTCTAAATCATGTTTGATGCACTCTGGATGTCCAATTTTTGCTGTGCTGTCCATTTGAGATGAAATGAACATTGTGGACAGTTTTCAGCAAGTTGCAACATTGAACTACAAAAAATGCTTTTTTTTCCATAAACAGCTCTAAATCATGTTTGATGCACTATGGATGTCCATTTTTGCTGTGCTGTCCATTTGAGATGAAATGAACATTGTGGACAGTTTCCAGCAAGTTGCAACATTGAAATACAAAAAAATATTTTTTCCATAAACAAGCTTTAAATCATGTTTCATGCACTCTGGATGTCCAATGTTTTGCTGTGCTGTCTATTTGAGATGAAATGAACATTGTGGACAGTTTTCAGCAAGTTCAGAAAGTTGCAACATTGAAATACAAAAAACAGTTTTTCCATAAACAAGCTTTAAATCATGTTTCATGCACTCTGGATGTCCAATGTTTTGCTGTGCTGTCTATTTGAGATGAAATGAACATTGTGGACAGTTTTCAGCAAGTTGCAACATTGAACTACAAAAAAATGTTTTTTTTTCCATAAACAAGCTCTAAATCATTGTTTATGCACTCTGGGTGTCCAATTTTTGCTGTGCTGTCCATTTGAGATGAATGAACATTGTGGACAGTTTTCAGCAAGTTCAGAAAGTTGCAACATTGAAATACAAAAAAACTGTTTTTCCATAAACAAGCTTTAAATCATGTTTCATGCACTCTGGATGTCCAATGTTTTGCTGTGCTGTCTATTATAGATGAAATGAACATTGTGGACAGTTTTCGGCAAGTTCAGAAAGTTGAAACATTGAAATACAAAAAAAAACGTTTTCCATAAACAAGCTCTAAATCTTGTTTGATGCACTCTGGATGTCCACTTTTTGCTGTGCTGTCTATTTGATATGAAATGAACATTGTGGACAGTTTTCAGCAAGTTCAGAAAGTTGAAACATTGAAATAAGAAAAAACTGTTTTTCCATAAACAAGCTTTAAATCATGTTTCATGCACTCTGGATGTCCAATGTTTTGCTGTGCTGTCTATTTGAGATGAAATGAACATTGTGGACAGTTTTCAGCAAGTTCAGAAAGTTGAAACAAGAAATACAGAAAAAACTGTTTTTCCATAAACAGCTCTAAATCATGTTTGTGCACTCTGGATGTCCAATGTTTTGCTGTGCTGTCTATTTGAGATTAAATGAACATTGTGGACAGTTTTCATCAAGTTGCAACATTGAATTACAAAAAAATGTTTTTAATCCATAAACAAGCTCTAAATCATGTTTGATGCACTCTGGATGTCCAATTTTTGCTGTGCTGTCCATTTGAGATGAAATGAACATTGTGGACAGTTTCCAGCAAGTTGCAACATTGAAATACAAAAAATATTTTTCCATAAACAGCTTTAAAATCATGTTTCATGCACTCTGGATGTCCAATGTTTTGCTGTGCTGTCTATTTGAGATGAAATGAACATTGTGGACAGTTTTCAGCAAGTTGCAACATTGACTACAAAAAAATGTTTTTTTTCCATAAACAAGCTCTAAATCATGTTTGATGCACTCTGGATGTCCAATGTTTTGCTGTGCTGTCTATTATAGATGAAATGAACATTGTGGACAGTTTTCAGCTAGTTCAGAAAGTTGAAACAAGAAATACAGAAAAAACTGTTTTTCCATAAACAAGCTCTAAATCATGTTTGTGCACTCTGGATGTCCAATGTTTTGCTGTGCTGTCTATTTGAGATTAAATGAACATTGTGGACAGTTTTCATCAAGTTGCAACATTGAATTACAAAAAAATGTTTTTAATCCATAAACAAGCTCTAAATCATGTTTGATGCACTCTGGATGTCCAATTTTTGCTGTGCTGACCATTTGAGATGAAATGAACATTGTGGACAGTTTTCAGCAAGTTGCAACATTGAACTACAAAAAAATGCTTTTTTTTCCATAAACAAGCTCTAAATCATGTTTGATGCACTATGGATGTCCATTTTTTGCTGTGCTGTCCATTTGAGATGAAATGAACATTGTGGACAGTTTCCAGCAAGTTGCAACATTGAAATACAAAAAATATTTTTTCCATAAACAAGCTTTAAATCATGTTTCATGCACTCTGGATGTCCAATGTTTTGCTGTGCTGTCTATTTGAGATGAAATGAACATTGTGGACAGTTTTCAGCAAGTTCAGAAAGTTGCAACATTGAAATACAAAAAACAGTTTTTCCATAAACAAGCTTTAAATCATGTTTCATGCACTCTGGATGTCCAATGTTTTGCTGTGCTGTCTATTTGAGATGAAATGAACATTGTGGACAGTTTTCAGCAAGTTGCAACATTGAACTACAAAAAAAATGTTTTTTTTCCATAAACAAGCTCTAAATCATTGTTTATGCACTCTGGGTGTCCAATTTTTGCTGTGCTGTCCATTTGAGATGAAATGAACATTGTGGACAATTTTCAGCAAGTTCAGAAAGTTGCAACATTGAAATACAAAAAACAGTTTTTCCATAAACAAGCTTTTAATCATGTTTCATGCACTCTGGATGTCCAATGTTTTGCTGTGCTGTCTATTTGAGATGAAATGAACATTGTGGACAGTTTTCAGCAAGTTGCAACATTGAACTACAAAAAAAAATGTTTTTCCATAAACAAGCTCTAAATCATTGTTTATGCACTCTGGGTGTCCAATTTTTGCTGTGCTGTCCATTTGAGATGAAATGAACATTGTGGACAGTTTCAGCAAGTTCAGAAAGTTGAAACAAGAAATACAGAAAAAACTGTTTTTCCATAAACAAGCTTTAAATCATGTTTCATGCACTCTGGATGTCCAATGTTTTGCTGTGCTGTCTATTATAGATGAAATGAACATTGTGGACAGTTTTCAGCTAGTTCAGAAAGTTGAAACAAGAAATACAGAAAAAACTGTTTTTCCATAAACAAGCTCTAAATCATGTTTGTGCACTCTGGATGTCCAATGTTTTGCTGTGCTGTCTATTTGAGATTAAATGAACATTGTGGACAGTTTTCATCAAGTTGCAACATTGAATTACAAAAAAAATGTTTTTAATCCATAAACAGCTCTAAATCATGTTTGATGCACTATGGATGTCCATTTTTTGCTGTGCTGTCCATTTGAGATGAAATGAACATTGTGGACAGTTTCCAGCAAGTTGCAACATTGAAATACAAAAAATATTTTTTCCATAAACAAGCTTTAAATCATGTTTCATGCACTCTGGATGTCCAATGTTTTGCTGTGCTGTCTATTTGAGATGAAATGAACATTGTGGACAGTTTTCAGCAAGTTCAGAAAGTTGCAACATTGAAATACAAAAAACAGTTTTTCCATAAACAAGCTTTAAATCATGTTTCATGCACTCTGGATGTCCAATGTTTTGCTGTGCTGTCTATTTGAGATGAAATGAACATTGTGGACAGTTTTCAGCAAGTTGCAACATTGAACTACAAAAAAAAATGTTTTTCCATAAACAAGCTCTAAATCATTGTTTATGCACTCTGGGTGTCCAATTTTTGCTATGCTGTCCATTTGAGATGAAATGAACATTGTGGACAGTTTTCAGCAAGTTCAGAAAGTTGAAACAAGAAATACAGAAAAAACTGTTTTTCCATAAACAAGCTTTAAATCATGTTTCATGCACTCTGGATGTCCAATGTTTTGCTGTGCTGTCTATTATAGATGAAATGAACATTGTGGACAGTTTTCAGCTAGTTCAGAAAGTTGAAACAAGAAATACAGAAAAAACTGTTTTTCCATAAACAAGCTCTAAATCATGTTTGTGCACTCTGGATGTCCAATGTTTTGCTGTGCTGTCTATTTGAGATTAAATGAACATTGTGGACAGTTTTCATCAAGTTGCAACATTGAATTACAAAAAAATGTTTTTAATCCATAAACAAGCTCTAAATCATGTTTGATGCACTCTGGATGTCCAATTTTTGCTGTGCTGTCCATTTGAGATGAAATGAACATTGTGGACAGTTTTCAGCAAGTTGCAACATTGAACTACAAAAAAATGCTTTTTTTTTCCATAAACAAGCTCTAAATCATGTTTGATGCACTATGGATGTCCATTTTTTGCTGTGCTGTCCATTTGAGATGAAATGAACATTGTGGACAGTTTCCAGCAAGTTGCAACATTGAAATACAAAAAATATTTTTTCCATAAACAAGCTTTAAATCATGTTTCATGCACTCTGGATGTCCAATGTTTTGCTGTGCTGTCTATTTGAGATGAAATGAACATTGTGGACAGTTTTCAGCAAGTTCAGAAAGTTGCAACATTGAAATACAAAAAACAGTTTTTCCATAAACAAGCTTTAAATCATGTTTCATGCACTCTGGATGTCCAATGTTTTGCTGTGCTGTCTATTTGAGATGAAATGAACATTGTGGACAGTTTTCAGCAAGTTGCAACATTGAACTACAAAAAAATGTTTTTTTTTCCATAAACAAGCTCTAAATCATTGTTTATGCACTCTGGGTGTCCAATTTTTGCTGTGCTGTCCATTTGAGATGAAATGAACATTGTGGACAGTTTTCAGCAAGTTCAGAAAGTTGCAACATTGAAATACAAAAAACTGTTTTTCCATAAACAAGCTTTAAATCATGTTTCATGCACTCTGGATGTCCAATGTTTTGCTGTGCTGTCTATTATAGATGAAATGAACATTGTGGACAGTTTTCGGCAAGTTCAGAAAGTTGAAACATTGAAATACAAAAAAAAAACGTTTTCCATAAACAAGCTCTAAATCTTGTTTGATGCACTCTGGATGTCCACTTTTTTGCTGTGCTGTCTATTTGATATGAAATGAACATTGTGGACAGTTTTCAGCAAGTTCAGAAAGTTGAAACATTGAAATAAGAAAAAACTGTTTTTCCATAAACAAGCTTTAAATCATGTTTCATGCACTCTGGATGTCCAATGTTTTGCTGTGCTGTCTATTTGAGATGAAATGAACATTGTGGACAGTTTTCAGCAAGTTCAGAAAGTTGAAACAAGAAATACAGAAAAAACTGTTTTTCCATAAACAAGCTCTAAATCATGTTTGTGCACTCTGGATGTCCAATGTTTTGCTGTGCTGTCTATTTGAGATTAAATGAACATTGTGGACAGTTTTCATCAAGTTGCAACATTGAATTACAAAAAAATGTTTTTAATCCATAAACAAGCTCTAAATCATGTTTGATGCACTCTGGATGTCCAATTTTTGCTGTGCTGTCCATTTGAGATGAAATGAACATTGTGGACAGTTTCCAGCAAGTTGCAACATTGAAATACAAAAAATATTTTTTCCATAAACAAGCTTTAAATCATGTTTCATGCACTCTGGATGTCCAATGTTTTGCTGTGCTGTCTATTTGAGATGAAATGAACATTGTGGACAGTTTTCAGCAAGTTGCAACATTGAACTACAAAAAAATGTTTTTTTTCCATAAACAAGCTCTAAATCATGTTTGATGCACTCTGGATGTCCAATGTTTTGCTGTGCTGTCTATTATAGATGAAATGAACATTGTGGACAGTTTTCGGCAAGTTCAGAAAGTTGAAACATTGAAATACAAAAAAAAACGTTTTCCATAAACAAGCTCTAAATCTTGTTTGATGCACTCTGGATGTCCACTTTTTTGCTGTGCTGTCTATTTGATATGAAATGAACATTGTGGACAGTTTTCAGCAAGTTCAGAAAGTTGAAACATTGAAATAAGAAAAAACTGTTTTTCCATAAACAAGCTTTAAATCATGTTTCATGCACTCTGGATGTCCAATGTTTTGCTGTGCTGTCTATTTGAGATGAAATGAACATTGTGGACAGTTTCCAGCAACTTGCAACATTGAAATACAAAAAAATATTTTTTCCATAAACAAGCTTTAAATCATGTTTCATGCACTCTGGATGTCCAATGTTTTGCTGTGCTGTCTATTATAGATGAAATGAACATTGTGGACAGTTTTCAGCAAGTTGCAACATTGAATTACAAAAAAATGTTTTTAATCCATAAACAAGCTCTAAATCATGTTTGATGCACTCTGGATGTCCAATTTTTGCTGTGCTGTCCATTTGAGATGAAATGAACATTGTGGACAGTTTTCAGCAAGTTGCAACATTGAACTACAAAAAAATGTTTTTTTTCCATAAACAAGCTCTAAATCATTGTTTATGCACTCTGGGTGTCCAATGTTTTGCTGTGCTGTCTATTTGAGATGAAATGAACATTGTGGACAGTTTTCAGCAAGTTGCAACATTGAACTACAAAAAAATTCTTTTTTTCCATAAACAAGCTCTAAATCATTGTTTATGCACTCTGGGTGTCCAATGTTTTGCTGTGCTGTCTATTTGAGATGAAATGAACATTGTGGACAGTTTTCAGCAAGTTGCAACATTGAACTACAAAAAAATGCTTTTGTTTTCCATAAACAAGCTCTAAATCATGTTTGATGCACTATGGATGTCCAATTTTTGCTGTGCTGTCAATTTGATATGAAATGAACATTGTGGACAGTTTTCGGCAAGTTCAGAAAGTTGAAACATTGAAATACAAAAAAAACGTTTTCCATAAACAAGCTCTAAATCTTGTTTGATGCACTCTGGATGTCCAATTTTTGCTGTGCTGTCCATTTGAGATGAAATGAACATTGTGGACAGTTTCCAGCAAGTTGCAACATTGAAATACAAAAAATATTTTTTCCATAAACAAGCTTTAAATCATGTTTCATGCACTCTGGATGTCCAATGTTTTGCTGTGCTGTCTATTTGAGATGAAATGAACATTGTGGACAGTTTTCAGCAAGTTCAGAAAGTTGCAACATTGAAATACAAAAAACAGTTTTTCCATAAACAAGCTTTAAATCATGTTTCATGCACTCTGGATGTCCAATGTTTTGCTGTGCTGTCTATTTGAGATGAAATGAACATTGTGGACAGTTTTCAGCAAGTTGCAACATTGAACTACAAAAAAATGTTTTTTTTTCCATAAACAAGCTCTAAATCATTGTTTATGCACTCTGGGTGTCCAATTTTTGCTGTGCTGTCCATTTGAGATGAAATGAACATTGTGGACAATTTTCAGCAAGTTCAGAAAGTTGCAACATTGAAATACAAAAAACAGTTTTTCCATAAACAAGCTTTTAATCATGTTTCATGCACTCTGGATGTCCAATGTTTTGCTGTGCTGTCTATTTGAGATGAAATGAACATTGTGGACAGTTTTCAGCAAGTTGCAACATTGAACTACAAAAAAAAATGTTTTTCCATAAACAAGCTCTAAATCATTGTTTATGCACTCTGGGTGTCCAATTTTTGCTGTGCTGTCCATTTGAGATGAAATGAACATTGTGGACAGTTTTCAGCAAGTTCAGAAAGTTGAAACAAGAAATACAGAAAAAACAGTTTTTCCATAAACAAGCTTTAAATCATGTTTCATGCACTCTGGATGTCCAATGTTTTGCTGTGCTGTCTATTATAGATGAAATGAACATTGTGGACAGTTTTCAGCAAGTTCAGAAAGTTGAAACAAGAAATACAGAAAAAACTGTTTTTCCATAAACAAGCTCTAAATCATGTTTGTGCACTCTGGATGTCCAATGTTTTGCTGTGCTGTCTATTTGAGATTAAATGAACATTGTGGACAGTTTTCATCAAGTTGCAACATTGAATTACAAAAAAATGTTTTTAATCCATAAACAAGCTCTAAATCATGTTTGATGCACTCTGGATGTCCAATTTTTGCTGTGCTGTCCATTTGAGATGAAATGAACATTGTGGACAGTTTTCAGCAAGTTGCAACATTGAACTACAAAAAAATGCTTTTTTTTCCATAAACAAGCTCTAAATCATGTTTGATGCACTATGGATGTCCAATTTTTGCTATGCTGTCCATTTGAGATGAAATGAACATTGTGGACAGTTTCCAGCAAGTTGCAACATTGAAATACAAAAAACTGTTTTTCCATAAACAAGCTTTAAATCATGTTTCATGCACTCTGGATGTCCAATGTTTTGCTGTGCTGTCTATTATAGATGAAATGAACATTGTGGACAGTTTTCGGCAAGTTCAGAAAGTTGAAACATTGAAATACAAAAAAAAACGTTTTCCATAAACAAGCTCTAAATCTTGTTTGATGCACTCTGGATGTCCACTTTTTGCTGTGCTGTCTATTTGATATGAAATGAACATTGTGGACAGTTTTCAGCAAGTTCAGAAAGTTGAAACATTGAAATAAGAAAAAACTGTTTTTCCATAAACAAGCTTTAAATCATGTTTCATGCACTCTGGATGTCCAATGTTTTGCTGTGCTGTCTATTTGAGATGAAATGAACATTGTGGACAGTTTTCAGCAAGTTCAGAAAGTTGAAACAAGAAATACAGAAAAAACTGTTTTTCCATAAACAAGCTCTAAATCATGTTTGTGCACTCTGGATGTCCAATGTTTTGCTGTGCTGTCTATTTGAGATTAAATGAACATTGTGGACAGTTTTCATCAAGTTGCAACATTGAATTACAAAAAAATGTTTTTAATCCATAAACAAGCTCTAAATCATGTTTGATGCACTCTGGATGTCCAATTTTTGCTGTGCTGTCCATTTGAGATGAAATGAACATTGTGGACAGTTTCCAGCAAGTTGCAACATTGAAATACAAAAAATATGTTTTCCATAAACAAGCTTTAAATCATGTTTCATGCACTCTGGATGTCCAATGTTTTGCTGTGCTGTCTATTTGAGATGAAATGAACATTGTGGACAGTTTTCAGCAAGTTGCAACATTGAACTACAAAAAAATGTTTTTTTTCCATAAACAAGCTCTAAATCATGTTTGATGCACTCTGGATGTCCAATGTTTTGCTGTGCTGTCTATTATAGATGAAATGAACATTGTGGACAGTTTTCGGCAAGTTCAGAAAGTTGAAACATTGAAATACAAAAAAAAAACGTTTTCCATAAACAAGCTCTAAATCTTGTTTGATGCACTCTGGATGTCCACTTTTTTGCTGTGCTGTCTATTTGATATGAAATGAACATTGTGGACAGTTTTCAGCAAGTTCAGAAAGTTGAAACATTGAAATAAGAAAAAACTGTTTTTCCATAAACAAGCTTTAAATCATGTTTCATGCACTCTGGATGTCCAATGTTTTGCTGTACTGTCTATTTGAGATGAAATGAACATTGTGGACAGTTTCCAGCAACTTGCAACATTGAAATACAAAAAAATATTTTTTCCATAAACAAGCTTTAAATCATGTTTCATGCACTCTGGATGTCCAATGTTTTGCTGTGCTGTCTATTATAGATGAAATGAACATTGTGGACAGTTTTCAGCTAGTTCAGAAAGTTGAAACAAGAAATACAGAAAAAACTGTTTTTCCATAAACAAGCTCTAAATCATGTTTGTGCACTCTGGATGTCCAATGTTTTGCTGTGCTGTCTATTTGAGATTAAATGAACATTGTGGACAGTTTTCATCAAGTTGCAACATTGAATTACAAAAAAATGTTTTTAATCCATAAACAAGCTCTAAATCATGTTTGATGCACTATGGATGTCCATTTTTTGCTGTGCTGTCCATTTGAGATGAAATGAACATTGTGGACAGTTTCCAGCAAGTTGCAACATTGAAATACAAAAAATATTTTTTCCATAAACAAGCTTTAAATCATGTTTCATGCACTCTGGATGTCCAATGTTTTGCTGTGCTGTCTATTTGAGATGAAATGAACATTGTGGACAGTTTTCAGCAAGTTCAGAAAGTTGCAACATTGAAATACAAAAAACAGTTTTTCCATAAACAAGCTTTAAATCATGTTTCATGCACTCTGGATGTCCAATGTTTTGCTGTGCTGTCTATTTGAGATGAAATGAACATTGTGGACAGTTTTCAGCAAGTTGCAACATTGAACTACAAAAAAAAATGTTTTTCCATAAACAAGCTCTAAATCATTGTTTATGCACTCTGGGTGTCCAATTTTTGCTGTGCTGTCCATTTGAGATGAAATGAACATTGTGGACAGTTTTCAGCAAGTTCAGAAAGTTGAAACAAGAAATACAGAAAAAACAGTTTTTCCATAAACAAGCTTTAAATCATGTTTCATGCACTCTGGATGTCCAATGTTTTGCTGTGCTGTCTATTATAGATGAAATGAACATTGTGGACAGTTTTCAGCAAGTTCAGAAAGTTGAAACAAGAAATACAGAAAAAACTGTTTTTCCATAAACAAGCTCTAAATCATGTTTGTGCACTCTGGATGTCCAATGTTTTGCTGTGCTGTCTATTTGAGATTAAATGAACATTGTGGACAGTTTTCATCAAGTTGCAACATTGAATTACAAAAAAATGTTTTTAATCCATAAACAAGCTCTAAATCATGTTTGATGCACTCTGGATGTCCAATTTTTGCTGTGCTGTCCATTTGAGATGAAATGAACATTGTGGACAGTTTTCAGCAAGTTGCAACATTGAACTACAAAAAAATGCTTTTTTTCCATAAACAAGCTCTAAATCATGTTTGATGCACTATGGATGTCCAATTTTTGCTATGCTGTCCATTTGAGATGAAATGAACATTGTGGACAGTTTCCAGCAAGTTGCAACATTGAAATACAAAAAACTGTTTTTCCATAAACAAGCTTTAAAATCATGTTTCATGCACTCTGGATGTCCAATGTTTTGCTGTGCTGTCTATTATAGATGAAATGAACATTGTGGACAGTTTTCGGCAAGTTCAGAAAGTTGAAACATTGAAATACAAAAAAAAACGTTTTCCATAAACAAGCTCTAAATCTTGTTTGATGCACTCTGGATGTCCACTTTTTTGCTGTGCTGTCTATTTGATATGAAATGAACATTGTGGACAGTTTTCAGCAAGTTCAGAAAGTTGAAACATTGAAATAAGAAAAAACTGTTTTTCCATAAACAAGCTTTAAATCATGTTTCATGCACTCTGGATGTCCAATGTTTTGCTGTGCTGTCTATTTGAGATGAAATGAACATTGTGGACAGTTTTCAGCAAGTTCAGAAAGTTGAAACAAGAAATACAGAAAAAACTGTTTTTCCATAAACAAGCTCTAAATCATGTTTGTGCACTCTGGATGTCCAATGTTTTGCTGTGCTGTCTATTTGAGATTAAATGAACATTGTGGACAGTTTTCATCAAGTTGCAACATTGAATTACAAAAAAATGTTTTTAATCCATAAACAAGCTCTAAATCATGTTTGATGCACTCTGGATGTCCAATTTTTGCTGTGCTGTCCATTTGAGATGAAATGAACATTGTGGACAGTTTCCAGCAAGTTGCAACATTGAAATACAAAAAATATTTTTTCCATAAACAAGCTTTAAATCATGTTTCATGCACTCTGGATGTCCAATGTTTTGCTGTGCTGTCTATTTGAGATGAAATGAACATTGTGGACAGTTTTCAGCAAGTTGCAACATTGAACTACAAAAAAATGTTTTTTTTCCATAAACAAGCTCTAAATCATGTTTGATGCACTCTGGATGTCCAATGTTTTGCTGTGCTGTCTATTATAGATGAAATGAACATTGTGGACAGTTTTCGGCAAGTTCAGAAAGTTGAAACATTGAAATACAAAAAAAAAACGTTTTCCATAAACAAGCTCTAAATCTTGTTTGATGCACTCTGGATGTCCACTTTTTTGCTGTGCTGTCTATTTGATATGAAATGAACATTGTGGACAGTTTTCAAGCAAGTTCAGAAAGTTGAAACATTGAAATAAGAAAAAACTGTTTTTCCATAAACAAGCTTTAAATCATGTTTCATTGCACTCTGGATGTCCAATGTTTTGCTGTACTGTCTATTTGAGATGAATGAACATTGTGGACAGTTTCCAGCAACTTGCAACATTGAAATACAAAAAAATATTTTTTCCATAAACAAGCTTTAAATCATGTTTCATGCACTCTGGATGTCCAATGTTTTGCTGTGCTGTCTATTATAGATGAAATGAACATTGTGGACAGTTTTCAGCTAGTTCAGAAAGTTGAAACAAGAAATACAGAAAAAACTGTTTTTCCATAAACAAGCTCTAAATCATGTTTGTGCACTCTGGATGTCCAATGTTTTGCTGTGCTGTCTATTTGAGATTAAATGAACATTGTGGACAGTTTCATCAAGTTGCAACATTGAATTACAAAAAAAATGTTTTTAATCCATAAACAAGCTCTAAATCATGTTTGATGCACTATGGATGTCCATTTTTTGCTGTGCTGTCCATTTGAGATGAAATGAACATTGTGGACAGTTTCCAGCAAGGTTGCAACATTGAAATACAAAAAATATTTTTTCCATAAACAAGCTTTAAATCATGTTTCATGCACTCTGGATGTCCAATGTTTGCTGTGCTGTCTATTTGAGATGAAATGAACATTGTGGACAGTTTTCAGCAAGTTCAGAAAGTTGCAACATTGAAATACAAAAAACAGTTTTTCCATAAACAAGCTTTAAAATCATGTTTCATGCACTCTGGATGTCCAATGTTTTGCTGTGCTGTCTATTTGAGATGAAATGAACATTGTGGACAGTTTCAGCAAGTTGCAACATTGAACTACAAAAAAAAAAATGTTTTTCCATAAACAAGCTCTAAATCATTGTTTATGCACTCTGGGTGTCCAATTTTGCTGTGGCTGTCCATTTGAGATGAAATGAACATTGTGGACAGTTTTCAGCAGTTCAGAAGTTGAAACAAGAAATACAGAAAAAACAGTTTTTCCATAAACAAGCTTTAAATCATGTTTCATGCACTCTGGATGTCCAATGTTTTGCTGTGCTGTCTATTATAGATGAAATGAACATTGTGGACAGTTTTCCAGCTAGTTCAGAAAGTTGAAACAAGAATACAGAAAAAACTGTTTTTCCATAAACAAGCTCTAAATCATGTTTGTGCACTCTGGATGTCCAATGTTTTGCTGTGCTGTCTATTTGAGATTAAATGAACATTGTGGACAGTTTTCATCAAGTTGCAACATTGAATTACAAAAAAATGTTTTTAATTCCATAAACAAGCTCTAAATCATGTTTGATGCACTCTGGATGTCCAATTTTTGCTGTGCTGTCCATTTGAGATGAAATGAACATTGTGGACAGTTTTTCAGCAAGTTGCAACATTGAAACTACAAAAAAATGCTTTTTTTTCCATAAACAAGCTCTAAATCATGTTTGATGCACTATGGATGTCCATTTTTTGCTGTGCTGTCCATTTGAGATGAAATGAACATTGTGGACAGTTTCCAGCAAGTTGCAGACATTGAAATACAAAAAATATTTTTTCCATAAACAAGCTTTAAATCATGTTTCATGCACTCTGGATGTCCAATGTTTTGCTGTGCTGTCTATTTGAGATGAAATGAACATTGTGGACAGTTTTCAGCAAGTTCAGAAAGTTGCAACATTGAAATACAAAAAACAGTTTTTCCATAAACAAGCTTTAAATTATGTTTCATGCACTCTGGATGTCCAATGTTTTGCTGTGCTGTCTATTTGAGATGAAATGAACATTGTGGACAGTTTTCAGCAAGTTGCAACATTGAACTACAAAAAAATGTTTTTTTTCCATAAACAAGCTCTAAATCATTGTTTATGCACTCTGGGTGTCCAATTTTTGCTGTGCTGTCCATTTGAGATGAAATGAACATTGTGGACAGTTTTCAGCAAGTTCAGAAAGTTGCAACATTGACATTGAATACAAAAAACTGTTTTTTCCATAAACAAGCTTTAAATCATGTTTCATGCACTCTGGATGTCCAATGTTTTGCTGTGCTGTCTATTATAGATGAAATGAACATTGTGGACATTTTCGGCAAGTTCAGAAAGTTTGAAACATTGAAATACAAAAAAAAAAACGTTTTCCATAAACAGCTCTAAATCTTGTTTGATGCACTCTGGATGTCCACTTTTTTGCTGTGCTGTCTATTGATATGAAATGAACATTGTGGACAGTTTTCAGCAAGTTCAGAAAGTTGAAACATTGAAATAAGAAAAAACTTGTTTTCCATAAACAAGCTTTAAATCATGTTTCATGCACTCTGATGTCCAATGTTTGCTGTGCTGTCTATTTGAGATAATGAACATTGTGGACAGGTTTTCAGCAAGTTCAGAAAGTTGAAACAAGAAATACAGAAAAAACTGTTTTTCCATAAACAAGCTCTAAAATCATGTTTGTGCACCTCTGGATGTCCAATGTTTTGCTGTGCTGTCTATTTGATATGAAATGAACATTGTGGACAGTTTTCAGCAAGTTGCAGACAGTGAAATTAACAAGAAAAAATGTTTTATCCATAAACAAGCTTTTAAATCATGTTTCATGCACTCTGATGTCCAATGTTTTGCTGTGCTGTCTATTTGAGATGAAATGAACATTGTGGACAGTTTTCAGCAAGTTCAGAAAGTTGAAACAAGAAATACAGAAAAAATGTTTTTCCATAAACAAGCTCTAAATCATGTTTGTGCACTCTGGATGTCCAATGTTTGCTGTGCTGTCTATTTGAGATTAAATGAACATTGTGGACAGTTTTCATCAAGTTGCAACATGAATTACAAAAAAATGTTTTTGTATCCATAAACAAGCTCTAAATCATGTTTGATGCACTCTGGATGTCCAATTTTTTGCTGTGCTGTCCATTTGAGATGAAATGAACATTGTGGACAGTTTCCAGCAAGTTGCAACATTGAACTACAAAAAATATGTTTCCATAAACAAGCTTAAATCATGTTTCATGCACTCTGGATGTCCATGTTTTGCTGTCTGTCTATTTGAGATGAAATGAACATTGTGGACAGTTTTCAGCAAGTTGCAACATTGAAATACAAAAAAATGTTTTTTTCCATAAACAAGCTCTAAATCATGTTTGATGCACTCTGGATGTCCAATTTTTGCTGTGCTGTCTATTTGAGATGAAATGAACATTGTGGACAGTTTTCGGCAAGTTCAGAAAGTTGAAACATTGAAATACAAAAAAAACGTTTTCCATAAACAAGCTCTAAATCATGTTTGATGCACTCTGGATGTCCAATTTTTGCTGTGCTGTCTATTTGAGATGAAATGAACATTGTGGACAGTTTTCAGCAAGTTGCAACATTGAAATACAAAAAATGTTTTTTCCATAAACAAGCTCTAAATCATGTTTGATGCACTCTGGATGTCCAATTTTTGCTGTGCTGTCTATTTGAGATGAAATGAACATTGTGGACAGTTTTCAGCAAGTTCAGAAAGTTGCAACATTGAAATACAAAAAATGTTTTTCCATAAACAAGCTCTAAATCATGTTTGATGCACTCTGGATGTCCAATGTTTTGCTGTGCTGTCTATTTGAGATTAAATGAACATTGTGGACAGTTTTCAGCAAGTTGCAACATTGAAATACAAAAAAATGTTTTTTTTCCATAAACAAGCTCTAAATCATGTTTGATGCACTCTGGGTGTCCAATTTTTGCTGTGCTGTCCATTTGAGATGAAATGAACATTGTGGACAGTTTTCAGCAAGTTCAGAAAGTTGCAACATTGAAATACAAAAAACTGTTTTTCCATAAACAAGCTTTAAATCATGTTTCATGCACTCTGGATGTCCAATGTTTTGCTGTGCTGTCTATTTGAGATGAAATGAACATTGTGGACAGTTTTCAGCAAGTTGCAACATTGAACTACAAAAAAAAATGTTTTTCCATAAACAAGCTCTAAATCATGTTTGATGCACTCTGGATGTCCAATTTTTGCTGTGCTGTCTATTTGAGATGAAATGAACATTGTGGACAGTTTTCAGCAAGTTCAGAAAGTTGAAACAAGAAATACAGAAAAAACTGTTTTTCCATAAACAAGCTCTAAATCATGTTTGATGCACTCTGGATGTCCAATGTTTTGCTGTGCTGTCTATTTGAGATGAAATGAACATTGTGGACAGTTTTCAGCAAGTTCAGAAAGTTGAAACAAGAAATACAGAAAAAACTTTTTTCCATAAACAAGCTCTAAATCATGTTTGATGCACTCTGGATGTCCAATGTTTTGCTGTGCTGTCTATTTGAGATGAAATGAACATTGTGGACAGTTTTCAGCAAGTTGCAACATTGAAATACAAAAAATGTTTTTCCATAAACAAGCTCTAAATCATGTTTGATGCACTCTGGATGTCCAAATTTTGCTGTGCTGTCTATTTGAGATGAAATGAACATTGTGGACAGTTTTCAGCAAGTTGCAACATTGAACTACAAAAAAATGTTTTTTTTCCATAAACAAGCTCTAAATCATTGTTTATGCACTCTGGGTGTCCAATTTTTGCTGTGCTGTCCATTTGAGATGAAATGAAACATTGTGGACATTTTCAGCAAGTTCAGAAAGTTGCAACATTGAAATACAAAAAACAGTTTTTCCCATAAACAAGCTTTAATCAGTTTCATGCACTCTGGATGTCCAATGTTTTGCGTGTGCTGTCTATTTGAGATGAAATGAACATTGTGGACAGTTTTCAGCAAGTTGCAACATTGAACTACAAAAAAATGTTTTTTCCATAAACAAGCTCTAAATCATTGTTTAATGCACTCTGGTGTCCAATTTTTGCTGTGCTGTCCATTTGAGATGAAATGAACATTGTGGACAGTTTTCAGCAAGTTGCAACATTGAACTACATAAAAAATGTTTTTTTTCCATAAACAAGCTCTAATCATGTTTGATGCACTCTGGATGTCCAATTTTTGCTGTGCTGTCCTATTTGAGATGAAATGAACATTGTGGACAGTTTTCCAGCAAGTTGCAACATTGAACATACAAAAAATGCTTGTTTTCCATAAACAAGCTCTAAATCATGTTTCATGCACTCTGGATGTCCAATGTTTTGCTGTGCTGTCTATTATAGATGAAATGAACATTGTGGACAGTTTTCGGCAATTCAGAAAGTTGAAACATTGAAATACAAAAAAAAAAACGTTTTTCCATAAACAAGCTCTAAATCTTGTTTGATGCACTCTGGATGTCCACTTTTTTGCTGTGCTGTCTATTTGATATGAAATGAACATTGTGGACAGTTTTCAGCAAGTTGCAGAAAGTTGAAAAGAATACAGAAAAAACTGTTTTTCCATAAACAAGCTCTAAATCATGTTTGATGCACTCTGGATGTCCAATGTTTGCTGTGCTGTCTATTGAGATTAAATGA
Source organism: Oncorhynchus kisutch (assembly GCF_002021735.2). Lineage (NCBI taxonomy): Eukaryota > Metazoa > Chordata > Actinopteri > Salmoniformes > Salmonidae > Oncorhynchus > Oncorhynchus kisutch. The sequence goes on from NW_022262772.1 coordinate 20,532, forward strand.
ACATTGTGGACAGTTTTCATCAAGTTGCAACATTGAATACAAAAAACGTTTTTAATCCATAAACAAGCTCTAAATCATGTTTGATGCACTCTGGATGTCCAATTTTTGCTTGTGCTGTCCATTTGAGATGAAATGAACATTGTGGACAGTTTCCAGCAAGTTGCAACATTGAATACAAAATAATATTTTTTCCATAAACAAGCTTAAATCATGTTATCATGCACTCTGGCGATGTCCAATGTTTTGCTGTGCTGTCTATTTGAGATGAAATGAACATTGTGGACAGGTTTTCAGCAAGTTGCAACATTGAAATACAAAAAATGTTTTTTTCCATAAACAAGCTTAATCATGTTTGATGCACTCTGGATGGTCCAATGTTTTGCTGTGCTGTCTATTATAGATGAAATGAACATTGTGGACAGTTTTCGGCAGTCAGAAAGTTGAAACATTGAAATACAAAAAAAACGTTTTCCATAAACAGCTCTAAATCTTGTTTGATGCACTCTGGATGTCCAACTTTTTGCTGTGCTGTCTATTTTGATATGAAATGAACATTGTGGACAGTTTTTCAGCAAGTTCAGAAAGTTGAAACATTGAAATAAGAAAAAACTGTTTTTCCATAAACAAGCTTTAAATCATGTTTCATGCACTCTGGATGTCCAATGTTTTGCTGTGCTGTCTATTTGAGATGAAATGACATGTGGACAGTTTCCAGCCAACTTTGCAACATGAAATACAAAAAAATCTTTTTCCTAAACAAGCTTTAAATCATGTTTTGTGCACTCTGGATGTCCAATTTTTGCTGTGCTGTCTATTTGAGATTAATGAACATTGTGGACAGTTTTCAGCAAGTTGCAACATTGAACGTACAAAAAAATGTTTTTTTCCAATAACAAGCTCTAATCATGTTTGATGCACTCTGGATGTCAAATATTTGCTGTGCTGTCCATTTGAATGAAATAACTTGTGTGACAGTTTTCAGCAAGTTGCAACATTGAATAGAAAAAATACTTTTTCATAAACAGCTTTAAATCATGTTTCATGCACTCTGGATGTCCAATGTTTTGCTGTGCTGTCTATTTGAGATGAAATGAACATTGTGGACAGTTTTCAGCAAGTTGCAACATTGAAATACAAAAAAATGTTTTTTCCATAAACAAGCTCTAAATCATGTTTGATGCACTCTGGATGTCCAATTTTTGCTGTGCTGTCTATTTGAGATGAAATGAACATTGTGGACAGTTTTCAGCAAGTTCAGAAAGTTGAAACAGATGCAATACAGCAAGTTTTTTTTCCATAAACAAGCTCTAAATCATGTTTGATGCACTCTGGATGTCCAATTTTTGCTGTGCTGTCTATTTGAGATGAAATGAACATTGTGGACAGTTTTCAGCAAGTTCAGAAAGTTGAAACATTGAAATACAAAAAAAACGTTTTCCATAAACAAGCTCTAAATCATGTTTGATGCACTCTGGATGTCCAATTTTTGCTGTGCTGTCCATTTGAGATGAAATGAACATTGTGGACAGTTTTCAGCAAGTTCAGAAAGTTGAAACAAGAAATACAGAAAAAACTGTTTTTCCATAAACAAGCTCTAAATCATGTTTGATGCACTCTGGATGTCCAATGTTTTGCTGTGCTGTCTATTATGAGATGAAATGAAACATTGTGGACAGTTTTCAGCAAGTTGCAACATTGAATTACAAAAAAATTTGTTTTAATCCATAAACAAGCTCTAAATCATGTTTTGATGCACTCTGGATGTCAATTTTTGCTGTGCTGTCCATTTGAGATGAAATGAACATTGTGGACATTTTCAGCAAGTTGCAAACATGGAACTACAAAAAAATGCTTTTTTTTCCATAACAAGCTCTAAATCATGTTTGATGCACTATGGATGTCCAATTTTTGCTGTGCTGTCCATTTGAGATGAAATGAACATTGTGGACAGTTCCAGCAAGTGCAACATTGAAATACAAAAAAACTTTTTTCCATAAACAAGCTTTAAATCATGTTCATGCACTCTGGATGTCCATGTTTTTGCTGTGCTGTCTATTTATATGAAATGAACATTGTGGACAGTTTTCAGCAAGTTCAGAAAGTTGAACATTGAAATAAGAAAAAACGTTTTCCATAAACAAGCTCTAAATCATGTTTGATGCACTCTGGATGTCCAATTTTTGCTGTGCTGTCTATTTGAGATGAAATGAACATTGTGGACAGTTTTCAGCAAGTTGCAACATTGAACTACAAAAAAATGTTTTTTTCCATAAACAAGCTCTAAATCATGTTTGATGCACTCTGGATGTCCAATATTTGCTGTGCTGTCTATTTGAGATGAAATGAACATTGTGGACAGTTTTCAGCAAGTTGCAACATTGAAATACAAAAAAATGTTTTTCCATAAACAAGCTCTAAATCATGTTTTATGCACTCTGGATGTCCAATGTTTTGCTGTGCTGTCTATTTGAGATGAAATGAACATTGTGGACAGTTTTCAGCAAGTTGCAACATTGAACTACAAAAAAATGTTTTTTTCCATAAACAAGCTCTAAATCATGTTTGATGCACTCTGGATGTCCAATTTTTTGCTGTGCTGTCTATTTGAGATGAAATGAACATTGTGGACAGTTTTCAGCAGTTGCAACATTGAACTACAAAAAAATGTTTTTTCCATAAACAAGCTCTAAATCATGTTTGATGCACTCTGGATGTCCAATATTTGCTGTGCTGTCTATTTGAGATGAAACGAACATTGTGGACAGTTTTCACAAGTTCAGAAGTTGAACAAGAAATACAGAAAAAACTGTTTTTCCATAAACAAGCTTTAAATCATGTTTCATGCACTCTGGATGTCCATGTTTTGCTGTGCTGTCATTATTGAGATGAAATGAACATTGTGGACAGTTTTCGCAAGTTCAGAAAGTTGAAACATTGAAATTCAAAAAAAACCGTTTTCCATAAAACAGCTCTAAATCTTGTTTGATGCACTCTGGATGTCCACTTTTTTGCTGTGCTGTCTATTGATATGAAATGAACATTGTGGACAGTTTCAGCAAGTTCAGAAAGTTGAAACAAGACGTACAGAAAAACTGTTTTTCCATAAACAACTTAAATCATGTTCATGCACTCTGGATGTCCATGTTTGCTGTGCTGTCTATTATAGATGAAATGAACATTGTGGACAGTTTTCAGCAAAGTTTGCAACATTGAATTACAAAAAAAATGTTTTAATCCATAAACAAGCTCTAAATCATGTTTGTGCATCTGGATGTCAATTTTTTGCTGTGCTGTCAATTGATATGAAATGAACATTGTGGACAGTTTTCGCAAGTTCAGAAAGTTGAAACATTGAAATACAGAAAAAAACGTTTTCCATAAACAAGCTTTAAATCATGTTTCATTTACTCTGGATGTCCAATGTTTGCTGTGCTGTCTATTTGAGATGAATGACATTGTGGACAGTTTTCAGCAAGTTCAGAAAGTTGAAACAAGAAATACAGAAAAAACTGTTTTCCATAAACAAGCTCTAAATATGTTTGATGCACTACTGGATTCCATGTTTGCTGTGCTGTCAAATTTGAGATGAAATGAACATTGTGGACAGTTTTCAGCAAGTTCAGAAAGTTTGAAACAAGAAAAACAGAAAAAACGTGTTTTCCATAACAAGCTCTAAATCATGTTTGAGCACTCTGGATGTCCAATTGTTTGGCTGTGCTGTCTATTTGAGATGAAATGAACATTGTGGACAGTTTTTCAGGCAAGTTCAGAAAGTTGAAACATTGAAATAAGAAAAAACTGTTTTTCCATAAACAAGCTTAAATCATTGTTTCAATGCACTCTGGATGTCCAATGTTTTGCTGTGCTGTCTATTTGAGATGAAATGAACATTGTGGACAGTTTTCAGCAAGTTTAGAAAGTTGAAACAAAGAATACAGAAAAACGGTTTTTCCATAAACAAGCTCTAAATCATGTTTGTGCACTCTGGATGTCCAATGTTTTGCTGTGCTGTCTATTTGAGATTAAATGAACATTGTGGACAGTTTTCAGCAAGTTGCAACATTGAAATTACAAAAAAATGTTTTAATCCATAAACAAGCTCTAAATCATGTTTGATGCACTCTGGATGTCCAATTTTTGCTGTGCTGTCCATTTGAGATGAAATGAACATTGTGGACAGTTTTCAGCAAGTTGCAACATTGAACTACAAAAAATGCTTTTTTTTCCATAAACAAGCTCTAAATCATGTTTGATGCACTATGGATGTCCAATTTTTGCTGTGCTGTGTCAATTTGATATGAAATGAACATTGTGGACAGTTTTCGGCAAGTCAGAAAGTTGAAACATTGAAATACAAAAAAAACGTTTTCCATAAACAAGCTCTAAATCTTGTTTGATGCACTCTGGATGTCCATTTTTTGCTGTGCTGTCTATTTGATATGAAATGAACATTGTGGACAGTTTTCAGCAAGTTCAGAAAGTTGAAACATTGAAATAAGAAAAAACTGTTTTTTCCATAAACAAGCTCTTAAATCATGTTTGATGCACTCTGGATGTCCAATGTTTTGCTGTGCTGTCTATTTGAGATTAAATGAACATTGTGGACAGTTTTCAGCAAGTTGCAACATTGAATTACAAAAAAATGTTTTTAATCCATAAACAAGCTCTAAATCATGTTTGATGCACTCTGGATGTCCAATGTTTTGCTGTGCTGTCTATTTGAGATTAAATGAACATTGTGGACAGTTTTCAGCAAGTTGCAACATTGAAATACGAAAAAATGTTTTTCCATAAACAAGCTCTAAATCATGTTTGATGCACTATGGATGTCCAATTTTTGCTGTGCTGTCATTTGATATGAAATGAACATTGTGGACAGTTTCAGCAAGTTGCCAACATTGAACTAACAAAAAAAATTGCTTTTTTTTCCATAAACAAGCTCTAATCATGTTTGATGCACTATGGGATGTCCAATTTTTGCTGTGCTGTCAATTTGATATGAAATGAACATTGTGGACAGTTTTCGCAAGGTTCAGAAAGTTGAAACATTGAAATACAAAAAAAACGTTTCCATAAACAAGCTCTAAATCTGTTTGATGCACTCTGGATTGTCCACTTTTTTGCTGTGCTGTCTATTTGATATGAATGAACATTGTGGACAGTTTTCAGCAAGTTCAGAAAGTTGAAACATTGAAATTAAGAAAAAACTGTTTTTCCACTAAACAAGCTTAAATAATTGTTTCATGCACTCTGGATGTCCAATGTTTTGCTGTGCTGTCTATTGAGATAAATGAACATTGTGGACAGTTTTCAGCAAGTTCAGAAATTGAAAAAAGAAATACAGAAAAACGTTTTTCCATAAAACAAGCTCTAAATCATGTTTGTGCACTCTGGGATGTCCAATGTTTTGCTGTGCTGTCTATTTGAGTTTAATGAACATTGGGACAGTTTTCAGCAAGTTGCAACATTGAATTACAAAAAAATGTGTTTAATCCATAAACAAGCTCTAAATCATGTTTGATGCACTCTGGATGTCCATTTTTGCTGTGGCTGTCCATTTGAGATGAAATGAACATTGTGGACAGTTTCCAGCAAGTTGCAACATTGAACTACAAAAAAAACGTTTTTCCATAACAAGCTCTAAATCATGTTTGAGTGCACTATGGATGTCAAATGTTTGGCTGTTCTGTCAATTTGATATGAAATGAACATTGTGACAGTTTTCAGGCAAGTTCAGAAAGTTGAAACAATGAAATACAAAGAAAACAACGTTTTTCCATAAACAAGCTCTAAATCATGTTTGATGCACTCTGGATGTCCATTTTTTGCTGTGCTGTCTATTTGATATGAAATGAACATTGTGGACAGTTTTCAGCAAGTTCAGAAAGTTGAAACATTGAAATAAGAAAAAACTGTTTTTCCATAAACAAGCTCTAAATCATGTTTGATGCACTCTGGATGTCCAATGTTTTGCTGTGCTGTCTATTTGAGATTAAATGAAACATTGGTGGACAGTTTTCAGCAAGTTGCAACATTGAAATTACAAAAAAAATGTTTTTAATCCATAAACAAGCTCTAATCATGTTTGATGCACTCTGGATGTCCAATGTTTTGCTGTGCTGTCTATTTGAGATTAAAGTGAACATTGTGGACAGTTTTCAGCAAGTTTGCAACATTGAAATACGAAAAAAATGTTTTTCCTAAACAAGCTCTAAATCATGTTTGATGCACTATGGATGTCCAATGTTTTGCTGTTGCTGTCAATTTGATATGAAATGAACTTGTGGACAGTTTTCAAGCAAGTTTGCAACATTGAACTACAAAAAAATGCTTTTTTTTTCCATCAAACAAGCTCTAAATCATGTTTGATGCACTATGGATGTCCAATTTTGCTGGTGCTGTCAATTTGATATGAAATGAACATTGTGGACAGTTTTCGGCAAGTTCAGAAAGTTGAAACATTGAAATACAAAAAAAACCGTTTCCATAAACAAGCTCTAAATCTTGTTTGATGCACTCTGGATGTCCAACTTTTTTGCTGTGCTGTCATTTGATATGAAATGAACATTGTGACAGTTTTCAGCAAGTTCAGAAAGTTGAAACATTGAAATAGAAAAAAACTGTTTTTCCATAAACAAGCTTTAAATCATGTTTCATGCACTCTGGATGTCCACTGTTTTGCTGTGCTGTCTATTTGAGATGAAATGAACATTGTGGACAGTTTTTCAGCAAGTTCAGAAAGTTGAAACATGAAATACAGAAAAAACGGTTTTTCCATAAACAAGCTCTAAATCATGTTTGTGCACTCTGGATGTCCAATGTTTTGCTGTGCTGTCTATTTGAGATGAAATGAACATTGTGGACAGTTTTCAGCAAGTTCAGAAAGTTGAAACAAGAAATACAGAAAAAAACGGTTTTTCCATAAACAAGCTCTAAATCATGGTTTCATGCACTCTGGATGTCCAATGTTTTGCTGTGCTGTCTATTTGAGATGAAATGAACATTGTGGACAGTTTTCAGCAAGTTCAGAAAGTTGAAAAATTGAAATTAGAAAAAACGTTTTTCCATAAACAAGTCTAAATCATGTTTATGCACTCTGGAGTCCAATGTTTGCTGGCTGTCTATTGAGATTAAATGAACATTGGTGGACAGTTTTCGCAAGTTGCAACATTGAATTACAAAAAAATGTTTTTAATCCATAAACAGCTCTAAATCATGTTTGATGCACTCTGGATGTCCAATGTTTTGCTGTGGCTGTCTAATTTGAGATTAAATGAACATTGTGGACAGTTTTCAGCAAGTTGCAACATTGAACTACAAAAAAAAGCTTTTTTTTCCATAAACAAGCTCTAAATCATGTTTGATGCACTATTGATGTCCAATTTTTGCTGTGCTGTCAATTTGATATGAAATGAACATTGTGGACAGTTTTCGGCAAGTTCAGAAGTTGAAAACATTGAAATACAAAAAAAACGTTTTCCATAAACAAGCTCTAAATCTTGTTGATGCACTCTGGATGTCCACTTTTTTGCTGTGCTGTCTATTGGATATGAAATTAACATTGTGGACATTTTCAGCAAGTTCAGAAAGTTGAAACATTGAATTAAGAAAAAAACCTGTTTTTCCATAAACAAGCTTTAAATCATGTTTCATGCACTCTGGATGTCCAATGTTTTGCCTGTGGCTGTCTATTTGAGATGAAATGAACATTGTGGACAGTTTTCAGCAAGTTCAGAAAGTTGAAACAAGAAATACAGAAAAAACGGTTTTTCCATAAACAAGCTCTAAATCATGTTTGTGCACTCTGGATGTCCAATGTTTTGCTGTGCTGTCTATTTGAGATGAAATGAACATTGTGACAGTTTTCAGCAAGTTCAGAAAGTTGAAACAAGAAATACAGAAAAAAGCGGTTTTTCCATAAACAAGCTCTAAATCATGTTTCATGCAGCTCTGGATGTCCAATGTTTTGCTGTGCTGTCTATTTGAGATGAAATGAACATTGTGGACAGTTTTCAGCAAGTTGCAACATTGAATTACAAAAAAATGTTTTAATCCATAAACAAGCTCTAAATCATGTTTGATGCACTATGGATGTCCAATTTTTGCTGTGCTGTCCATTTGAGATGAAATGAACATTGTGGACAGTTTTCAGCAAGTTGCAACATTGAACTACAAAAAAAAGCTTTTTTTTCCATAAACAAGCTCTAAATCATGTTTGATGCACTATGAATGTCCAATTTTTGCTGTGCTGTCAATTTGATATGAAATGAACATTGTGGACAGTTTTCGGCAAGTTCAGAAAGTTGAAACATTGAAATACAAAAAAAACGTTTCCATAAACAAGCTCTAAATCTTGTTTGATGCACTCTGGATGTCCATTTTTTTGCTGTGCTGTCTATTTGATATGAAATGAACATTGTGGACAGTTTTCAGCAAGTTCAGAAAGTTGAAACAAGAATACAGAAAAAACGGTTTTTCCATAAACAAGCTCTTAAATCATGTTTGATGCACTCTGGATGTCCAATGTTTTGCTGTGCTGTCTATTTGAGATGAAATGAACATTGTGGACAGTTTTCAGCAAGTTCAGAAAGTTGAAACAAGAAATACAGAAAAAAACGGTTTTTCCATAAACAAGCTCTAAATCATGTTTCATGCACTCTGGATGTCCAATGTTTTGCTGTGCTGTCTATTTGAGATGAAATGAACATTGTGGACAGTTTTCAGCAAGTTCAGAAAGTTGAAACATTGAAATAAGAAAAAACGGTTTTTCCATAAACAAGCTCTAAATCATGTTTGATGCACTCTGGATGTCCAATGTTTTGCTGTGCTGTCTATTTGAGATTAAATGAACATTGTGGACAGTTTTCAGCAAGTTGCAACATTGAATTACAAAAAAATGTTTTTAATCCATAAACAAGCTCTAAATCATGTTTGATGCACTCTGGATGTCCAATGTTTTGCTGTGCTGTCTATTTGAGATTAAATGAACATTGTGGACAGTTTTCAGCAAGTTGCAACATTGAAATACGAAAAAATGTTTTTCCATAAACAAGCTCTAAATCATGTTTGATGCACTATGGATGTCCAATTTTTGCTGTGCTGTCAATTTGATATGAAATGAACATTGTGGACAGTTTTCAGCAAGTTGCAACATTGAACTACAAAAAAATGCTTTTTTTTCCATAAACAAGCTCTAAATCATGTTTGATGCACTATGGATGTCCAATTTTTGCTGTGCTGTCAATTTGATATGAAATGAACATTGTGGACAGTTTTCGGCAAGTTCAGAAAGTTGAAACATTGAAATACAAAAAAAACGTTTTCCATAAACAAGCTCTAAATCTTGTTTGATGCACTCTGGATGTCCACTTTTTTGCTGTGCTGTCTATTTGATATGAAATGAACATTGTGGACAGTTTTCAGCAAGTTCAGAAAGTTGAAACATTGAATTAAGAAAAAACTGTTTTTCCATAAACAAGCTTTAAATCATGTTTCATGCACTCTGGATGTCCAATGTTTTGCTGTGCTGTCTATTTGAGATGAAATGAACATTGTGGACAGTTTTCAGCAAGTTCAGAAAGTTGAAACAAGAAATACAGAAAAAACGGTTTTTCCATAAACAAGCTCTAAATCATGTTTGTGCACTCTGGATGTCCAATGTTTTGCTGTGCTGTCTATTTGAGATGAAATGAACATTGTGGACAGTTTTCAGCAAGTTCAGAAAGTTGAAACAAGAAATACAGAAAAAACGTTTTTTCCATAAACAAGCTCTAAATCATGTTTCATGCACTCTGGATGTCCAATGTTTTGCTGTGCTGTCTATTTGAGATGAAATGAACATTGTGGACAGTTTTCAGCAAGTTGCAACATTGAAATACGAAAAAAATGTTTTTCCATAAACAAGCTCTAAATCATGTTTGATGCACTATGGATGTCCAATTTTTGCTGTGCTGTCAATTTGATATGAAATGAACATTGTGGACAGTTTTCAGCAAGTTGCAACATTGAACTACAAAAAAAAGCTTTTTTTTCCATAAACAAGCTCTAAATCATGTTTGATGCACTATGGATGTCCAATTTTTGCTGTGCTGTCAATTTGATATGAAATGAACATTGTGGACAGTTTTCGGCAAGTTCAGAAAGTTGAAACATTGAAATACAAAAAAAACGTTTTCCATAAACAAGCTCTAAATCTTGTTTGATGCACTCTGGATGTCCACTTTTTTGCTGTGCTGTCTATTTGATATGAAATGAACATTGTGGACAGTTTTCAGCAAGTTCAGAAAGTTGAAACATTGAATTAAGAAAAAACTGTTTTTCCATAAACAAGCTTTAAATCATGTTTCATGCACTCTGGATGTCCAATGTTTTGCTGTGCTGTCTATTTGAGATGAAATGAACATTGTGGACAGTTTTCAGCAAGTTCAGAAAGTTGAAACAAGAATACAGAAAAAACGGTTTTTCCATAAACAAGCTCTAAATCATGTTTGTGCACTCTGGATGTCCAATGTTTTGCTGTGCTGTCTATTTGAGATGAAATGAACATTGTGGACAGTTTTCAGCAAGTTCAGAAAGTTGAAACAAGAAATACAGAAAAAACGGTTTTTCCATAAACAAGCTCTAAATCATGTTTCATGCACTCTGGATGTCCAATGTTTTGCTGTGCTGTCTATTTGAGATGAAATGAACATTGTGGACAGTTTTCAGCAAGTTGCAACATTGAAATACGAAAAAAATGTTTTTCCATAAACAAGCTCTAAATCATGTTTGATGCACTATGGATGTCCAATTTTTGCTGTGCTGTCAATTTGATATGAAATGAACATTGTGGACAGTTTTCAGCAAGTTGCAACATTGAACTACAAAAAAAAGCTTTTTTTTTCCATAAACAAGCTCTAAATCATGTTTGATGCACTATGGATGTCCAATTTTTGCTGTGCTGTCAATTTGATATGAAATGAACATTGTGGACAGTTTTCGGCAAGTTCAGAAAGTTGAAACATTGAAATACAAAAAAAACGTTTTCCATAAACAAGCTCTAAATCTTGTTTGATGCACTCTGGATGTCCACTTTTTTGCTGTGCTGTCTATTTGATATGAAATGAACATTGTGGACAGTTTTCAGCAAGTTCAGAAAGTTGAAACATTGAATTAAGAAAAAACTGTTTTTCCATAAACAAGCTTTAAATCATGTTTCATGCACTCTGGATGTCCAATGTTTTGCTGTGCTGTCTATTTGAGATGAAATGAACATTGTGGACAGTTTTCAGCAAGTTCAGAAAGTTGAAACAAGAAATACAGAAAAAACGGTTTTTCCATAAACAAGCTCTAAATCATGTTTGTGCACTCTGGATGTCCAATGTTTTGCTGTGCTGTCTATTTGAGATGAAATGAACATTGTGGACAGTTTTCAGCAAGTTCAGAAAGTTGAAACAAGAAATACAGAAAAAACGGTTTTTCCATAAACAAGCTCTAAATCATGTTTCATGCACTCTGGATGTCCAATGTTTTGCTGTGCTGTCTATTTGAGATGAAATGAACATTGTGGACAGTTTTCAGCAAGTTCAGAAAGTTGAAAAAAGAAATACAGAAAAAACGGTTTTTCCATAAACAAGCTCTAAATCATGTTTGTGCACTCTGGATGTCCAATGTTTTGCTGTGCTGTCCATTTGAGAGTAAAGTTGCAACATTGAATTACAAAAAAATGTTTTTAATCCATAAACAAGCTCTAAATCATGTTTGATGCACTCTGGATGTCCAATTTTTGCTGTGCTGTCCATTTGAGATGAAATGAACATTGTGGACAGTTTTCAGCAAGTTGCAACATTGAACTACAAAAAAATGCTTTTTTTTCCATAAACAAGCTCTAAATCATGTTTGATGCACTATGAATGTCCAATTTTATATGAAATGAACATTGTGGACAGTTTCCAGCAAGTTCAGAAAGTTGAAACAAGAAATACAGAAAAAACTGTTTTTCCATAAACAAGCTTTAAATCATGTTTCATGCACTCTGGATGTCCAATGTTTTGCTGTGCTGTCTATTATAGATGAAATGAACATTGTGGACAGTTTTCAGCAAGTTGCAACATTGAATTACAAAAAAATGTTTTTAATCCATAAACAAGCTCTAAATCATGTTTGATGCACTCTGGATGTCCAATTTTTGCTGTGCTGTCTATTTGAGATGAAATGAACATTGTGGACAGTTTTCAGCAAGTTCAGAAAGTTGAAAAAAGAAATACAGAAAAAACGGTTTTTCCATAAACAAGCTCTAAATCATGTTTGTGCACTCTGGATGTCCAATGTTTTGCTGTGCTGTCTATTTGAGATTAAATGAACATTGTGGACAGTTTTCAGCAAGTTGCAACATTGAATTACAAAAAAATGTTTTTAATCCATAAACAAGCTCTAAATCATGTTTGATGCACTCTGGATGTCCAATGTTTTGCTGTGCTGTCTATTTGAGATTAAATGAACATTGTGGACAGTTTTCAGCAAGTTGCAACATTGAAATACGAAAAAAATGTTTTTCCATAAACAAGCTCTAAATCATGTTTGATGCACTATGGATGTCCAATTTTTGCTGTGCTGTCAATTTGATATGAAATGAACATTGTGGACAGTTTTCAGCAAGTTGCAACATTGAACTACAAAAAAATGCTTTTTTTTTCCATAAACAAGCTCTAAATCATGTTTGATGCACTATGGATGTCCAATTTTTGCTGTGCTGTCAATTTGATATGAAATGAACATTGTGGACAGTTTTCGGCAAGTTCAGAAAGTTGAAACATTGAAATACAAAAAAAACGTTTTCCATAAACAAGCTCTAAATCTTGTTTGATGCACTCTGGATGTCCACTTTTTTGCTGTGCTGTCTATTTGATATGAAATGAACATTGTGGACAGTTTTCAGCAAGTTCAGAAAGTTGAAACATTGAATTAAGAAAAAACTGTTTTTCCATAAACAAGCTTTAAATCATGTTTCATGCACTCTGGATGTCCAATGTTTTGCTGTGCTGTCTATTTGAGATGAAATGAACATTGTGGACAGTTTTCAGCAAGTTCAGAAAGTTGAAACATTGAAATAAGAAAAAACTGTTTTTCCATAAACAAGCTTTAAATCATGTTTCATGCACTCTGGATGTCCAATGTTTTGCTGTGCTGTCTATTTGAGATGAAATGAACATTGTGGACAGTTTTCAGCAAGTTCAGAAAGTTGAAACAAGAAATACAGAAAAAACGGTTTTTCCATAAACAAGCTCTAAATCATGTTTCATGCACTCTGGATGTCCAATGTTTTGCTGTGCTGTCTATTTGAGATGAAATGAACATTGTGGACAGTTTTCAGCAAGTTCAGAAAGTTGAAAAAAGAAATACAGAAAAAACGGTTTTTCCATAAACAAGCTCTAAATCATGTTTGTGCACTCTGGATGTCCAATGTTTTGCTGTGCTGTCCATTTGAGAGTAAAGTTGCAACATTGAATTACAAAAAAATGTTTTTAATCCATAAACAAGCTCTAAATCATGTTTGATGCACTCTGGATGTCCAATTTTTGCTGTGCTGTCCATTTGAGATGAAATGAACATTGTGGACAGTTTTCAGCAAGTTGCAACATTGAACTACAAAAAAATGCTTTTTTTTCCATAAACAAGCTCTAAATCATGTTTGATGCACTATGAATGTCCAATTTTATATGAAATGAACATTGTGGACAGTTTCCAGCAAGTTCAGAAAGTTGAAACAAGAAATACAGAAAAAACTGTTTTTCCATAAACAAGCTTTAAATCATGTTTCATGCACTCTGGATGTCCAATGTTTTGCTGTGCTGTCTATTATAGATGAAATGAACATTGTGGACAGTTTTCAGCAAGTTGCAACATTGAATTACAAAAAAATGTTTTTAATCCATAAACAAGCTCTAAATCATGTTTGATGCACTCTGGATGTCCAATTTTTGCTGTGCTGTCTATTTGAGATGAAATGAACATTGTGGACAGTTTTCAGCAAGTTCAGAAAGTTGAAAAAAGAAATACAGAAAAAACGGTTTTTCCATAAACAAGCTCTAAATCATGTTTGTGCACTCTGGATGTCCAATGTTTTGCTGTGCTGTCTATTTGAGATTAAATGAACATTGTGGACAGTTTTCAGCAAGTTGCAACATTGAATTACAAAAAAATGTTTTTAATCCATAAACAAGCTCTAAATCATGTTTGATGCACTCTGGATGTCCAATGTTTTGCTGTGCTGTCTATTTGAGATTAAATGAACATTGTGGACAGTTTTCAGCAAGTTGCAACATTGAAATACGAAAAAAATGTTTTTCCATAAACAAGCTCTAAATCATGTTTGATGCACTATGGATGTCCAATTTTTGCTGTGCTGTCAATTTGATATGAAATGAACATTGTGGACAGTTTTCAGCAAGTTGCAACATTGAACTACAAAAAAATGCTTTTTTTTTCCATAAACAAGCTCTAAATCATGTTTGATGCACTATGGATGTCCAATTTTTGCTGTGCTGTCAATTTGATATGAAATGAACATTGTGGACAGTTTTCGGCAAGTTCAGAAAGTTGAAACATTGAAATACAAAAAAAACGTTTTCCATAAACAAGCTCTAAATCTTGTTTGATGCACTCTGGATGTCCACTTTTTTGCTGTGCTGTCTATTTGATATGAAATGAACATTGTGGACAGTTTTCAGCAAGTTCAGAAAGTTGAAACATTGAATTAAGAAAAAACTGTTTTTCCATAAACAAGCTTTAAATCATGTTTCATGCACTCTGGATGTCCAATGTTTTGCTGTGCTGTCTATTTGAGATGAAATGAACATTGTGGACAGTTTTCAGCAAGTTCAGAAAGTTGAAACATTGAAATAAGAAAAAACTGTTTTTCCATAAACAAGCTTTAAATCATGTTTCATGCACTCTGGATGTCCAATGTTTTGCTGTGCTGTCTATTTGAGATGAAATGAACATTGTGGACAGTTTTCAGCAAGTTCAGAAAGTTGAAACAAGAAATACAGAAAAAACGGTTTTTCCATAAACAAGCTCTAAATCATGTTTCATGCACTCTGGATGTCCAATGTTTTGCTGTGCTGTCTATTTGAGATGAAATGAACATTGTGGACAGTTTTCAGCAAGTTCAGAAAGTTGAAAAAAGAAATACAGAAAAAACGGTTTTTCCATAAACAAGCTCTAAATCATGTTTGTGCACTCTGGATGTCCAATGTTTTGCTGTGCTGTCCATTTGAGAGTAAAGTTGCAACATTGAATTACAAAAAAATGTTTTTAATCCATAAACAAGCTCTAAATCATGTTTGATGCACTCTGGATGTCCAATTTTTGCTGTGCTGTCCATTTGAGATGAAATGAACATTGTGGACAGTTTTCAGCAAGTTGCAACATTGAACTACAAAAAAATGCTTTTTTTTCCCCATAAACAAGCTCTAAATCATGTTTGATGCACTATGAATGTCCAATTTTATATGAAATGAACATTGTGGACAGTTTCCAGCAAGTTCAGAAAGTTGAAACAAGAAATACAGAAAAAACTGTTTTTCCATAAACAAGCTTTAAATCATGTTTCATGCACTCTGGATGTCCAATGTTTTGCTGTGCTGTCTATTATAGATGAAATGAACATTGTGGACAGTTTTCAGCAAGTTGCAACATTGAATTACAAAAAAATGTTTTTAATCCATAAACAAGCTCTAAATCATGTTTGATGCACTCTGGATGTCCAATTTTTGCTGTGCTGTCTATTTGAGATGAAATGAACATTGTGGACAGTTTTCAGCAAGTTCAGAAAGTTGAAAAAAGAAATACAGAAAAAACGGTTTTTCCATAAACAAGCTCTAAATCATGTTTGTGCACTCTGGATGTCCAATGTTTTGCTGTGCTGTCTATTTGAGATTAAATGAACATTGTGGACAGTTTTCAGCAAGTTGCAACATTGAATTACAAAAAAATGTTTTTAATCCATAAACAAGCTCTAAATCATGTTTGATGCACTCTGGATGTCCAATGTTTTGCTGTGCTGTCTATTTGAGATTAAATGAACATTGTGGACAGTTTTCAGCAAGTTGCAACATTGAAATACGAAAAAAATGTTTTTCCATAAACAAGCTCTAAATCATGTTTGATGCACTATGGATGTCCAATTTTTGCTGTGCTGTCAATTTGATATGAAATGAACATTGTGGACAGTTTTCAGCAAGTTGCAACATTGAACTACAAAAAAATGCTTTTTTTTTCCATAAACAAGCTCTAAATCATGTTTGATGCACTATGGATGTCCAATTTTTGCTGTGCTGTCAATTTGATATGAAATGAACATTGTGGACAGTTTTCGGCAAGTTCAGAAAGTTGAAACATTGAAATACAAAAAAAACGTTTTCCATAAACAAGCTCTAAATCTTGTTTGATGCACTCTGGATGTCCACTTTTTTGCTGTGCTGTCTATTTGATATGAAATGAACATTGTGGACAGTTTTCAGCAAGTTCAGAAAGTTGAAACATTGAATTAAGAAAAAACTGTTTTTCCATAAACAAGCTTTAAATCATGTTTCATGCACTCTGGATGTCCAATGTTTTGCTGTGCTGTCTATTTGAGATGAAATGAACATTGTGGACAGTTTTCAGCAAGTTCAGAAAGTTGAAACATTGAAATAAGAAAAAACTGTTTTTCCATAAACAAGCTTTAAATCATGTTTCATGCACTCTGGATGTCCAATGTTTTGCTGTGCTGTCTATTTGAGATGAAATGAACATTGTGGACAGTTTTCAGCAAGTTCAGAAAGTTGAAACAAGAAATACAGAAAAAAACGGTTTTTCCATAAACAAGCTCTAAATCATGTTTCATGCACTCTGGATGTCCAATGTTTTGCTGTGCTGTCTATTTGAGATGAAATGAACATTGTGGACAGTTTTCAGCAAGTTCAGAAAGTTGAAAAAAGAAATACAGAAAAAACGGTTTTTCCATAAACAAGCTCTAAATCATGTTTGTGCACTCTGGATGTCCAATGTTTTGCTGTGCTGTCCATTTGAGAGTAAAGTTGCAACATTGAATTACAAAAAAATGTTTTTAATCCATAAACAAGCTCTAAATCATGTTTGATGCACTCTGGATGTCCAATTTTTGCTGTGCTGTCCATTTGAGATGAAATGAACATTGTGGACAGTTTTCAGCAAGTTGCAACATTGAACTACAAAAAAATGCTTTTTTTTCCATAAACAAGCTCTAAATCATGTTTGATGCACTATGAATGTCCAATTTTATATGAAATGAACATTGTGGACAGTTTCCAGCAAGTTCAGAAAGTTGAAACAAGAAATACAGAAAAAACTGTTTTTCCATAAACAAGCTTTAAATCATGTTTCATGCACTCTGGATGTCCAATGTTTTGCTGTGCTGTCTATTATAGATGAAATGAACATTGTGGACAGTTTTCAGCAAGTTGCAACATTGAATTACAAAAAAATGTTTTTAATCCATAAACAAGCTCTAAATCATGTTTGATGCACTCTGGATGTCCAATTTTTGCTGTGCTGTCTATTTGAGATGAAATGAACATTGTGGACAGTTTTCAGCAAGTTCAGAAAGTTGAAAAAAGAAATACAGAAAAAACGGTTTTTCCATAAACAAGCTCTAAATCATGTTTGTGCACTCTGGATGTCCAATGTTTTGCTGTGCTGTCTATTTGAGATTAAATGAACATTGTGGACAGTTTTCAGCAAGTTGCAACATTGAATTACAAAAAAAAAATTTAATCCATAAACAAGCTCTAAATCATGTTTGATGCACTCTGGATGTCCAATGTTTTGCTGTGCTGTCTATTTGAGATTAAATGAACATTGTGGACAGTTTTCAGCAAGTTGCAACATTGAAATACGAAAAAAATGTTTTTCCATAAACAAGCTCTAAATCATGTTTGATGCACTATGGATGTCCAATTTTTGCTGTGCTGTCAATTTGATATGAAATGAACATTGTGGACAGTTTTCAGCAAGTTGCAACATTGAACTACAAAAAAATGTTTTTTTTTTCCATAAACAAGCTCTAAATCATGTTTGATGCACTATGGATGTCCAATTTTTGCTGTGCTGTCAATTTGATATGAAATGAACATTGTGGACAGTTTTCGGCAAGTTCAGAAAGTTGAAACATTGAAATACAAAAAAACGTTTTCCATAAACAAGCTCTAAATCTTGTTTGATGCACTCTGGATGTCCACTTTTTTGCTGTGCTGTCTATTTGATATGAAATGAACATTGTGGACAGTTTTCAGCAAGTTCAGAAAGTTGAAACATTGAATTAAGAAAAACTGTTTTTCCATAAACAAGCTTTAAATCATGTTTCATGCACTCTGGATGTCCAATGTTTTGCTGTGCTGTCTATTTGAGATGAAATGAACATTGTGGACAGTTTTCAGCAAGTTCAGAAAGTTGAAACATTGAAATAAGAAAAAACAGTTTTTCCATAAACAAGCTTTAAATCATGTTTCATGCACTCTGGATGTCCAATGTTTTGCTGTGCTGTCTATTTGAGATGAAATGAACATTGTGGGACAGTTTTCAGCAAGTTCAGAAAGTTGAAACAAGAAATACAGAAAAAACGGTTTTTCCATAAACAAGCTCTAAATCATGTTTCATGCAGTCTGGATGTCCAATGTTTTGCTGTGCTGTCTATTGAGATGAAATGAACATTGTGGACAGTTTTCAGCAAGTTCAGAAAGTTGAAAAAAGAAATACAGAAAAAACGGTTTTTCCATAAACAAGCTCTAAATCATGTTTGTGCACTCTGGATGTCCAATGTTTTGCTGTGCTGTCCATTTGAGAGTAAAGTTGCAACATTGAATTACAAAAAAATGTTTTTAATCCATAAACAAGCTCTAAATCATGTTTGATGCACTCTGGATGTCCAATTTTTGCTGTGCTGTCCATTTGAGATGAAATGAACATTGTGGACAGTTTTCAGCAAGTTGCAACATTGAACTACAAAAAAATGATTTTTTTTCCCCATAAACAAGCTCTAAATCATGTTTGATGCACTATGAATGTCCAATTTTTGCTGTGCTGTCAATTTGATATGAAATGAACATTGTGGACAGTTTTCAGCAAGTTCCGAAAGTTGAAACATTGAAATAAGAAAAACTGTTTTTTCCATAAACAAGCTCTAAATCATGTTTGATGCACTCTGGATGTCCAATGTTTTGCTGTGCTGTCTATTATAGATGAAATGAACATTGTGGACAGTTTTCAGCAAGTTGCAACATTGAATTACAAAAAAATGTTTTTAATCCATAAACAAGCTCTAAATCATGTTTGATGCACTCTGGATGTCCAATTTTTGCTGTGCTGTCTATTTGAGATGAAATGAACATTGTGGACAGTTTTCAGCAAGTTCAGAAAGTTGAAAAAAGAAATACAGAAAAAACGGTTTTTCCATAAACAAGCTCTAAATCATGTTTGTGCACTCTGGATGTCCAATGTTTTGCTGTGCTGTCTATTTGAGATTAAATGAACATTGTGGACAGTTTTCAGCAAGTTGCAACATTGAATTACAAAAAAATGTTTTTAATCCATAAACAAGCTCTAAATCATGTTTGATGCACTCTGGATGTCCAATTTTTGCTGTGCTGTCCATTTGAGATGAAATGAACATTGTGGACAGTTTCCAGCAAGTTGCAACATTGAACTACAAAAAAATTCTTTTTTTTCCATATAAACAAGCTCTAAATCATGTTTGATGCACTATGGATGTCAAATTTTGGCTTTCTTGTCAATTTGATATGAAATGAACATTGTGGACAGTTTTCAGCAAGTTCAGAAAGTTGAAACATTGAATTAAGAAAAAACTGTTTTTCCATAAACAGCCTTTTAAATCATGTTTCATGCACTGGATGTCCAATGTTTTGCTGTGCTGTCTATTTGAGATGAAATGAACATTGTGGACAGTTTTCAGCAAGTTCAGAAAGTTGAAACAAGAAATACAGAAAAAACGGTTTTTCCATAAAACAAGCTCTAAATCATGTTTGTGCACTCTGGATGTCCAATGTCTTGCTGTGCTGTCTATTTGATATGA
The DNA here is from genome assembly GCF_002021735.2 of Oncorhynchus kisutch. Lineage (NCBI taxonomy): Eukaryota > Metazoa > Chordata > Actinopteri > Salmoniformes > Salmonidae > Oncorhynchus > Oncorhynchus kisutch. Next base: position 40,621 of record NW_022262772.1, read on the forward strand.
AATGAACATTGTGGACAGTTTTCAGCAAGTTGCAACATTGAACTACAAAAAAATGTTTTTTTCCATAAACAAGCTCTAAATCATGTTTGATGCACTCTGGATGTCCAATTTTTGCTGTGCTGTCCATTTGAGATGAAATGAACATTGCGGACAGTTTCCAGCAAGTTGCAACATTGAAATACAAAAAATATTTTTACCATAAACAAGCTTTAAATCATGTTTGATGCACTCTGGATGTCCAATTTTTTGCTGTGCTGTCTATTTGAGATTAAATGAACATTGTGGACAGTTTTCAGCAAGTTGCAACATTGAAATACAAAAAAATGTTTTTTTTCCATAAACAAGCTCTAAATCATGTTGATGCACTCTGGATGTCCAATTTTTGCTGTGCTGTCATTTGAGATGAAATGACATTGCGGACAGTTTTCAGCAAGTTGCAACATTGAACTACAAAAAAATGTTTTTTTTTCCATAAACAAGCTCTAAATCACGTTTGATGCACTCTGGATGTCCAATATTTGCTGTGCTGTCAATTTAATATGAAATGAACATTGTGGACAGTTTCCAGCAAGTTCAGAAAGTGTGAAACAAGAAATACAGAAAAAACTGTTTTTCCATAAACAAGCTTTAAATCATGTTTCATGCACTCTGGATGTCCAATGTTTTGCTGTGCTGTCTATTATAGATGAAATGAACATTGTGGACAGTTTTCAGCAAGTTGCAACATTGAATTACAAAAAATGTTTTTAATCCATAAACAAGCTCTAAATCATGTTTGATGCACTCTGGATGTCCAATTTTTGCTGTGCTGTCCATTTGAGATGAAATGAACATTGTGGACAGTTTTCAGCAAGTTCAGAAAGTTGAAACATTGAAATAAGAAAAAACTGTTTTTCCATAAACAAGCTTTAAATCATGTTTCATGCACTCTGGATGTCCAATGTTTTGCTGTGCTGTCTATTGAGATGAAATGAACATTGTGGACAGTTTTCAGCAAGTTCAGAAAGTTGAAACAAGAAATACAGAAAAAACGGTTTTTCCATAAACAAGCTCTAAATCATGTTTGTGCACTCTGGATGTCCATGTTTTGCTGTGCTGTCTATTTGAGATGAAATGAACATTGTGGAAAGTTTTCAGCAAGTTGCAACATTGAATTACAAAAAAATTGTTTTTAATCCATAAACCAAGCTCTAAATCATGTTTGATGCACTCTGGATGTCCAATTTTTGCTGTGCTGTCCATTTGAGATGAAATGAACATTGTGGACAGTTTCGGCAAGTTCAGAAAGTTGAAAGATTGAAATACAAAAAAAACGTTTTCCATAAACAAGCTCTAAATCTTGTTTGATGCACTCTGGGATGTCCATTTTTTTGCTGTGCTGTCTATTTGATATGAAATGAACATTGTGGACAGTTTTCAGCAAGTTCAGAAAGTTGAAACATTGAAATAAGAAAAAACTGTTTTTCCATAAACAAGCTCTAAATCATGTTTGATGCACTCTGGATGTCCAATGTTTTGCTGTGCTGTCTATTTGAGATTAAATGAACATTGTGGACAGTTTTCAGCAAGTTGCAACATTGAAATACGAAAAAAATGTTTTTCCATAAACAAGCTCTAAATCATGTTTGATGCACTATGGATGTCCAATTTTTGCTGTGCTGTCAATTTGATATGAAATGAACATTGTGGACAGTTTTCAGCAAGTTGCAACATTGAACTACAAAAAATGCTTTTTTTTCCATAAACAAGCTCTAAATCATGTTTGATGCACTATGGATGTCCAATTTTTGCTGTGCTGTCAATTTGATATGAAATGAACATTGTGGACAGTTTTCGGCAAGTTCAGAAAGTTGAAACATTGAAATACAAAAAAACGTTTCCATAAACAAGCTCTAAATCTTGTTTGATGCACTCTGGATGTCCATTTTTTGCTGTGCTGTCTATTTGATATGAAATGAACATTGTGGACAGTTTTCAGCAAGTTCAGAAAGTTGAAACATTGAAATAAGAAAAAACTGTTTTTCCATAAACAAGCTCTAAATCATGTTTGATGCACTCTGGATGTCCAATGTTTTGCTGTGCTGTCTATTTGAGATTAATGAACATTGTGGACAGTTTTCAGCAAGTTGCAACATTGACTACAAAAAAATGTTTTTAATCCATGAACAAGCTCTAAATCATGTTTGCTGCACTCTGGATGTCCAATGTTTTGCTGTGCTGTCTATTTGAGATTAAATGAACATTGTGGACAGTTTCAGCAAGTTGCAACATTGAAATTACGAAAAAATGTTTTTCCATAAACAAGCTCTAAATCATGTTTGATGCACTATGGATGTCAATTTTGCTGTGCTGTCTATTTGATATGAAATGAACATTGTGGACAGGTTTTCAGCAAGTTGCTACATTGAAAAAAAAACGTTTTTTTTTTCATAAACAAGCTCTAAATCATGTTTGATGAACTCTGGATGTCATTTTTTTGCTTTTCTGTCTATTTGAGATGAAATGAAACATTGTGGACAGTTTTTCAGCAAGTTCAGAAAGTTGATACAAGAAATACAGAAAAAACTGTTTTTCCATAAACAAGCTCTAAATCTTGTTTGTGCACTCTGGATGTCCAATGTTTTGCTGTGCTGTCTATTTGAGATTAAATGAACATTGTGGACAGTTTTCAAGCACAGTTGCAACATTGAAATACAAAAAAATGTTTTTTTTCCATAAACAAGCTCTAAATCATGTTTGATGCACTCTGGATGTCCAATTGTTTGCTGGGCTGTCAATTTGATATGAAATGAACAATTGGGGACAGTTTCAGCAAGTTGCAACTTGAAATACAAAAAAAACGTTTTTTTCACAACAAGCTCTAAATCATGTTTGATGCACTCTGGATGTCCAATTTTGCTTGCTGTCCATTTGAGATGAAATGAACATTGTGGACAGTTTTCAGCAAGTTGCAACATTGAAATACAAAAAATGTTTTTTCCATAAACAAGCTTTAAATCATGTTTCATGCACTCTGGATGTCCAATGTTTTGCTGTGCTGTCTATTTGAGATGAAATGAACATTGTGGACAGTTTTCAGCAAGTTCAGAAAGTTGAAACAAGAAATACAGAAAAAACGGTTTTTCCATAAACAAGCTCTAAATCATGTTTGTGCACTCTGGATGTCCAATGTTTTGCTGTGCTGTCTATTTGATATGAAATGAACATTGTGGACAGTTTTCAGCAAGTTCAGCAAGTTGCAACATTGAACTACAAAAAAATGTTTTTTTCCATAAACAAGCTCTAAATCATGTTTGATGCACTCTGGATGTCCAATTTTTGCTGTGCTGTCCATTTGAGATGAAATGAACATTGCGGACAGTTTCCAGCAAGTTGCAACATTGAAATACAAAAAATTTTTTCCATAAACAAGCTCTAAATCATGTTTGATGCACTCTGGATGTCCAATTTTTGCTGTGCTGTCTATTTGAGATGAAATGAACATTGTGGACAGTTTTCAGCAAGTTGCAACATTGAAATACAAAAAAATTTTTTTCCATAAACAAGCTCTAAATCATGTTTGATGCACTCTGGATGTCCAATTTTTGCTGTGCTGTCTATTTGAGATGAAATGAACATTGTGGACAGTTTTCAGCAAGTTGCAACATTGAAATACAAAAAAATGTTTTTTTCCATAAACAAGCTCTAAATCATGTTTGATGCACTCTGGATGTCAATTTTTGCTGTGCTGTCTATTTGAGATGAAATGAACATTGTGGACAGTTTTCAGCAAGTTCAGAAAGTTGAAACAAGAAATACAGAAAAAACTGTTTTTCCATAAACAAGCTTTAAATCATGTTTAGTGCACTCTGGATGTCCAATGTTTTGCTGTGCTGTCTATTATATGAAATGACATTGTGGACAGTTTTCAGCAAGTTGCAACATTGAATTATACAAAAATGTTTTTAATCCATAAACAAGCTCTAAATCATGTTTGATGCACTCTGGATGTCCAATTTTTGCTGTGCTGTCTATTTGAGATGAAATGAACATTGTGGACAGTTTTCAGCAAGTTCAGAAAGTTGAAACATTGAAATAAAAAAACTGTTTTTCCATAACAAGCTCTAAATCATGTTTGATGCACTCTGGATGTCCAATGTTTTGCTGTGCTGTCTATTTGAGATTAAATGAACATTGTGGACAGTTTTTCAGCAAGTTGCAACATTGAATACAAAACAATGGTTTTTGTCCATAAACAAGCTCTAAATCATGGTTTGATGCACTCTGGATGCCAATTTTTGCTGTGCTGTCTATTGATAGATGAAATGAACATTGTGGACAGTTTTTTCAGCAAGTTGCAACATTGAAATACAAAAAAAAGATTTTCCATAAACAAGCTCTAAATCATGTTTGATGCACTCTGGATGTCCACACTTTTTTGCTGTGCTGTCTATTTGATATGAAATGAAACATTGTGGACAGTTTTCAGCAATTTCAGAAAGTTGGAACTTGAATACAGAAAAAACTGTTTTTTCCATAAACAGCTCTAAATCTTGTTTGATGCACTCTGGATGTCCAATTTTTGCTGTGCTGTTCTATTGATATGAATGAACATTGTGGACAGTTTCAGCAGTTCAGAAAGTTGACAACATTGAAATACAGAAAAATGTTTTTCCATAAACAAGCTTAATCAATGTTTTCACTCTGGATGTCCAATGTTTTGCTGTGCTGTCTATTTGAGATGAAATGAACATTGTGGACAGTTTTCAGCAGTTCGAACATTTAGAAATACGGAAAAAAAATGTTTTATCCATAAACAAGCTCTAATCAATGTTTGATGCACTCTGGATGTGCCAATGTTTTGCTGTGCTGCTCATTTGAGATGAATAACATTGTGGACAGTTTTCATCAAGTTGCAACATTGAACTACAAAAAAAATGCTTTTTATTCCATAAACAGCTCTAAATCATGTTTGATGCACTATGGATGTCCATTTTGCTGTGCTGTCCATTTGAGATGAAATGAACATTGTGGACAGTTTCCCAGCAAGTTGCAACATTGAAATACAAAAAAATATTTTTTCCATAACAAGCTTTAAATCATGTTTCATGCACTCTGGTGTCCAATGTTTGCTGTGCTGTCCCTAATTTGAGATGAAATGAACAATTGTGGACAGTTTTCAGCAAGTTTGCAACATTGAAATACAAAAAAAAGTTTTTTTCCATAAACAGCTCTAAATCATGTTTGATGCACTCTGGATGTCCAATTTTTGCTGTGCTGTCCTATTTGCGATGAAAGAACATTGTGGACGTTTCAGCAAGTTGCAACATTGAACTACAAAAAAAAATGTTTTTTCCATAAACAAGCTCTTAAATCATTGTTATGCACTCTGGATGTCCAATGTTTTGCTGTGCTGTCTATTTGAGATGAATGAACATTGTGACAGTTTTCAGCAGTTCAAAAGTTGAAACAAGAAATACAGAAAAAACGGTTTTTCCAATAAACAAGCTCTAAATCATGTTTGTGCACTCGGGATGTCCAATGTTTTGCTTGTGCTGTCTATTTGAGATGAAATGACACATTGTGGACAGTTTCAGCAAGTTCAGAAAGTTGAAACATTGAAATAAGAAAAAACTGTTTTTCCATAAACAAGCTCTAAATCATGTTTGATGCACTCTGGATGTCAAATTTTTTGCTGTGCTGTCTATTTGAGATGAAATGAACATTGTGGACAGTTTTCAGCAAGTTGCAACATTGAAATACAAAAAAATGTTTTTCCATAAACAAGCTCTAAATCATGTTTGATGCACTCTGGATGTCCAATTTTTGCTGTGCTGTCTATTTGAGATGAAATGAACATTGTGGACAGTTTTCAGCAAGTTGCAACATTGAAATACAAAAAAATGTTTTTTCCATAAACAAGCTCTAAATCATGTTTGATGCACTCTGGATGTCCAATTTTTGCTGTGCTGTCTATTTGAGATGAAATGAACATTGTGGACAGTTTTCAGCAAGTTCAGAAAGTTGAAACATTGAAATACAAAAAAACGTTTTCCATAAACAAGCTCTAAATCATGTTTGATGCACTCTGGATGTCCAATTTTTTGCTGTGCTGTCTATTTGAGATGAAATGAACATTGTGGACAGTTTTCAGCAAGTTCAGAAAGTTGAAACATTGAAATAAGAAAAACTGTTTTTCCATAAACAAGCTTTAAATCATGTTTGATGCACTCTGGATGTCCAATGTTTTGCTGTGCTGTCTATTATAGATGAAATGAACATTGTGGACAGTTTTCAGCAAGTTCAGAAAGTTGAAACAAGAAATACAGAAAAACTGTTTTTCCATAAACAAGCTCTAAATCATGTTTGATGCACTCTGGATGTCCAATGTTTTGCTGTGCTGTCTATTTGAGATGAAATGAACATTGTGGACAGTTTTCAGCAAGTTGCAACATTGAAATACAAAAAAATGTTTTTTTTCCATAAACAAGCTCTAAATCATGTTTGATGCACTCTGGATGTCCAATTTTTGCTGTGCTGTCAATTTGATATGAAATGAACATTGTGGACAGTTTTCAGCAAGTTGCAACATTGAAATACAAAAAAAACGTTTTTTTCACAAACAAGCTCTAAATCATGTTTGATGCACTCTGGATGTCCAATTTTTGCTGTGTGTCTATTTGAGATGAAATGAACATTGTGGACAGTTTTCAGCAAGTTGCAACATTGAAATACAAAAAATGTTTTTTCCATAAACAAGCTCTAAATCATGTTTGATGCACTCTGGATGTCCAATTTTTGCTGTGCTGTCTATTTGAGATGAAATGAACATTGTGGACAGTTTTCAGCAAGTTCAGAAAGTTGAAACAGAAATACAGAAAAAACTTTTTCCATAAACAAGCTCTAAATCATGTTTGATGCACTCTGGATGTCCAATTTTTGCTGTGCTGTCTATTTGAGATGAAATGAACATTGTGGACAGTTTTCAGCAAGTTCAGAAAGTTGCAACATTGAAATACAAAAAAATGTTTTTTTCCATAAACAAGCTCTAAATCATGTTTGATGCACTCTGGATGTCCAATTTTTGCTGTGCTGTCTATTTGAGATGAAATGAACATTGTGGACAGTTTTCAGCAAGTTGCAACATTGAAATACAAAAAATGTTTTTCCATAAACAAGCTCTAAATCATGTTTGATGCACTCTGGATGTCCAATTTTTGCTGTGCTGTCTATTTGAGATGAAATGAACATTGTGGACAGTTTTCAGCAAGTTGCAACATTGAACTACAAAAAAATGTTTTTTTCCATAAACAAGCTCTAAATCATGTTTGATGCACTCTGGATGTCCAATTTTTGCTGTGCTGTCTATTTGAGATGAAATGAACATTGTGGACAGTTTTCAGCAAGTTGCAACATTGAAATACAAAGAAATGTTTTTTTTCCATAAACAAGCTCTAAATCATGTTTGATGCACTCTGGATGTCCAATTTTTGCTGTGCTGTCTATTTGATATGAAATGAACATTGTGGACAGTTTTCAGCAAGTTCAGAAAGTTGAAACAAGAAATACAGAAAAAACTGTTTTTCCATAAACAAGCTCTAAATCATGTTTGATGCACTCTGGATGTCCAATGTTTTGCTGTGCTGTCTATTTGAGATGAAATGAACATTGTGGACAGTTTTCAGCAAGTTGCAACATTGAAATACAAAAAAATGTTTTTAATCCATAAACAAGCTCTAAATCATGTTTGATGCACTCTGGATGTCCAATTTTTGCTGTGCTGTCCATTTGAGATGAAATGAACATTGTGGACAGTTTTCAGCAAGTTCAGAAAGTTGAAACATTGAAATAAGAAAAAACTGTTTTTCCATAAACAAGCTTTAAATCATGTTTCATGCACTCTGGATGTCCAATGTTTTGCTGTGCTGTCTATTTGAGATGAAATGAACATTGTGGACAGTTTTCAGCAAGTTCAGAAAGTTGAAACAAGAAATACAGAAAAAACGGTTTTTCCATAAACAAGCTCTAAATCATGTTTGTGCACTCTGGATGTCCAATGTTTTGCTGTGCTGTCTATTTGAGATGAAATGAACATTGTGGACAGTTTTCAGCAAGTTGCAACATTGAATTACAAAAAAATGTTTTTTTCCATAAACAAGCTCTAAATCATGTTTGATGCACTCTGGATGTCCAATTTTTGCTGTGCTGTCTATTTGAGATGAAATGAACATTGTGGACAGTTTTCAGCAAGTTCAGAAAGTTGAAACATTGAAATACAAAAAAACGTTTTCCATAAACAAGCTCTAAATCATGTTTGATGCACTCTGGATGTCCAATTTTTTGCTGTGCTGTCTATTTGAGATGAAATGAACATTGTGGACAGTTTTCAGCAAGTTCAGAAAGTTGAAACATTGAAATAAGAAAAACTGTTTTTCCATAAACAAGCTCTAAATCATGTTTGATGCACTCTGGATGTCCAATGTTTTGCTGTGCTGTCTATTTGAGATGAAATGAACATTGTGGACAGTTTTCAGCAAGTTGCAACATTGAAATACAAAAAAAATGTTTTTCCATAAACAAGCTCTAAATCATGTTTGATGCACTCTGGATGTCCAATTTTTGCTGTGCTGTCTATTTGAGATGAAATGAACATTGTGGACAGTTTTCAGCAAGTTGCAACATTGAACTACAAAAAAATGCTTTTTTTCCATAAACAAGCTCTAAATCATGTTTGATGCACTCTGGATGTCCAATTTTTGCTGTGCTGTCTATTTGAGATGAAATGAACATTGTGGACAGTTTTCAGCAAGTTCAGAAAGTTGAAACATTGAAATACAAAAAAAACGTTTTCCATAAACAAGCTCTAAATCATGTTTGATGCACTCTGGATGTCCAATTTTTTGCTGTGCTGTCTATTTGAGATGAAATGAACATTGTGGACAGTTTTCAGCAAGTTCAGAAAGTTGAAACATTGAAATAAGAAAAAACTGTTTTTCCATAAACAAGCTCTAAATCATGTTTGATGCACTCTGGATGTCCAATTTTTGCTGTGCTGTCTATTTGAGATGAAATGAACATTGTGGACAGTTTTCAGCAAGTTGCAACATTGAAATACAAAAAAATGTTTTTTCCATAAACAAGCTCTAAATCATGTTTGATGCACTCTGGATGTCCAATTTTTGCTGTGCTGTCTATTTGAGATTAAATGAACATTGTGGACAGTTTTCAGCAAGTTGCAACATTGAAATACGAAAAAAAATGTTTTTCCATAAACAAGCTCTAAATCATGTTTGATGCACTATGGATGTCCAATTTTTGCTGTGCTGTCTATTTGATATGAAATGAACATTGTGGACAGTTTTCAGCAAGTTGCTACATTGAAAAAAAAACGTTTTTTTTTCATAAACAAGCTCTAAATCATGTTTGATGAACTCTGGATGTCAATTTTTTTGCTTTTCTGTCTATTTGAGATGAAATGAACATTGTGGACAGTTTTCAGCAAGTTCAGAAAGTTGATACAAGAAATACAGAAAAAACTGTTTTTCCATAAACAAGCTCTAAATCATGTTTGATGCACTCTGGATGTCCAATGTTTTGCTGTGCTGTCTATTTGAGATGAAATGAACATTGTGGACAGTTTTCAGCAAGTTGCAACATTGAAATACAAAAAAATGTTTTTTTCCATAAACAAGCTCTAAATCATGTTTGATGCACTCTGGATGTCCAATTTTTGCTGTGCTGTCTATTTGAGATGAAATGAACATTGTGGACAGTTTTCAGCAAGTTGCAACATTGAAATACAAAAAAAACGTTTTTTTCCATAACAAGCTCTAAATCATGTTTGATGCACTCTGGATGTCCAATTTTTGCTGTGCTGTCTATTTGAGATGAAATGAACATTGTGGACAGTTTTCAGCAAGTTGCAACATTGAAATACAAAAAATGTTTTTTCCATAAACAAGCTCTAAATCATGTTTGATGCACTCTGGATGTCCAATGTTTTGCTGTGCTGTCTATTTGAGATGAAATGAACATTGTGGACAGTTTTCAGCAAGTTCAGAAAGTTGAAACAAGAAATACAGAAAAAACGGTTTTTCCATAAACAAGCTCTAAATCATGTTTGTGCACTCTGGATGTCCAATGTTTTGCTGTGCTGTCTATTTGAGATGAAATGAACATTGTGGACAGTTTTCAGCAAGTTCAGAAAGTTGAAACATTGAAATAAGAAAAAACTGTTTTTCCATAAACAAGCTCTAAATCATGTTTGATGCACTCTGGATGTCCAATTTTTGCTGTGCTGTCTATTTGAGATGAAATGAACATTGTGGACAGTTTTCAGCAAGTTGCAACATTGAAATACAAAAAAATGTTTTTTTCCATAAACAAGCTCTAAATCATGTTTGATGCACTCTGGATGTCCAATTTTTGCTGTGCTGTCTATTTGAGATGAAATGAACATTGTGGACAGTTTTCAGCAAGTTGCAACATTGAAATACAAAAAATTTTTTTCCATAAACAAGCTCTAAATCATGTTTGATGCACTCTGGATGTCCAATTTTTTGCTGTGCTGTCTATTTGAGATGAAATGAACATTGTGGACAGTTTTCAGCAAGTTGCAACATTGAAATACAAAAAAAGGGGTTTTCCATAGACAAGCTCTAAATCATGTTTGATGCACTCTGGATGTCCAATTTTTGCTGTGCTGTCTATTTGAGATGAAATGAACATTGTGGACAGTTTTCAGCAAGTTGCAACATTGAAATACAAAAAAAAATGTTTTTTTTCCATAAACAAGCTCTAAATCATGTTTGATGCACTCTGGATGTCCAATTTTTGCTGTGCTGTCTATTTGAGATGAAATGAACATTGTGGACAGTTTTCAGCAAGTTCAGAAAGTTGAAACAAGAAATACAGAAAAACTGTTTTTCCATAAACAAGCTCTAAATCATGTTTGATGCACTCTGGATGTCCAATGTTTTGCTGTGCTGTCTATTTGAGATGAAATGAACATTGTGGACAGTTTTCAGCAAGTTGCAACATTGAAATACAAAAAAATGTTTTTTCCATAAACAAGCTCTAAATCATGTTTGATGCACTCTGGATGTCCAATTTTTGCTGTGCTGTCTATTTGAGATGAAATGAACATTGTGGACAGTTTTCAGCAAGTTCAGAAAGTTGAAACATTGAAATAAAAAAAACTGTTTTTCCATAAACAAGCTCTAAATCATGTTTGATGCACTCTGGATGTCCAATGTTTTGCTGTGCTGTCTATTTGAGATGAAATGAACATTGTGGACAGTTTTCAGCAAGTTCAGAAAGTTGAAACAAGAAATACAGAAAAAACGTTTTTCCATAAACAAGCTCTAAATCATGTTTGATGCACTCTGGATGTCCAATGTTTTGCTGTGCTGTCTATTTGAGATGAAATGAACATTGTGGACAGTTTTCAGCAAGTTGCAACATTGAAATACAAAAAAATGTTTTTTCCATAAACAAGCTCTAAATCATGTTTGATGCACTCTGGATGTCCAATTTTTGCTGTGCTGTCTATTTGAGATGAAATGAACATTGTGGACAGTTTTCAGCAAGTTCAGAAAGTTGAAACATTGAAATACAAAAAAACGTTTTCCATAAACAAGCTCTAAATCATGTTTGATGCACTCTGGATGTCCATTTTTTGCTGTGCTGTCTATTTGAGATGAAATGAACATTGTGGACAGTTTTCAGCAAGTTCAGAAAGTTGAAACATTGAAATAAGAAAAAACTGTTTTTCCATAAACAAGCTCTAAATCATGTTTGATGCACTCTGGATGTCCAATGTTTTGCTGTGCTGTCTATTTGAGATGAAATGAACATTGTGGACAGTTTTCAGCAAGTTGCAACATTGAAATACAAAAAAATGTTTTTCCATAAACAAGCTCTAAATCATGTTTGATGCACTCTGGATGTCCAATTTTTGCTGTGCTGTCTATTTGAGATGAAATGAACATTGTGGACAGTTTTCAGCAAGTTGCAACATTGAACTACAAAAAAATGTTTTTTTTCCATAAACAAGCTCTAAATCATGTTTGATGCACTCTGGATGTCCAATTTTTGCTGTGCTGTCTATTTGAGATGAAATGAACATTGTGGACAGTTTTCAGCAAGTTCAGAAAGTTGAAACAGAAATACAGAAAAAACTGTTTTTCCATAAACAAGCTCTAAATCATGTTTGATGCACTCTGGATGTCCAATGTTTTGCTGTGCTGTCTATTTGAGATGAAATGAACATTGTGGACAGTTTTCAGCAAGTTGCAACATTGAAATACAAAAAAATGTTTTTTCCATAAACAAGCTCTAAATCATGTTTGATGCACTCTGGATGTCCAATTTTTGCTGTGCTGTCTATTTGAGATGAAATGAACATTGTGGACAGTTTTCAGCAAGTTGCAACATTGAAATACAAAAAAATTTTTTTTCCATAAACAAGCTCTAAATCATGTTTGATGCACTCTGGATGTCCAATTTTTGCTGTGCTGTCTATTTGAGATGAAATGAACATTGTGGACAGTTTTCAGCAAGTTCAGAAAGTTGAAACAAGAAATACAGAAAAAACTGTTTTTCCATAAACAAGCTCTAAATCATGTTTGATGCACTCTGGATGTCCAATGTTTTGCTGTGCTGTCTATTTGAGATGAAATGAACATTGTGGACAGTTTTCAGCAAGTTGCAACATTGAAATACAAAAAAATGTTTTTTCCATAAACAAGCTCTAAATCATGTTTGATGCACTCTGGATGTCCAATTTTTGCTGTGCTGTCTATTTGAGATGAAATGAACATTGTGGACAGTTTTCAGCAAGTTCAGAAAGTTGAAACATTGAAATACAAAAAAAACGTTTTCCATAAACAAGCTCTAAATCATGTTTGATGCACTCTGGATGTCCAATTTTTTGCTGTGCTGTCTATTTGAGATGAAATGAACATTGTGGACAGTTTTCAGCAAGTTCAGAAAGTTGAAACATTGAAATAAGAAAAACTGTTTTTCCATAAACAAGCTCTAAATCATGTTTGATGCACTCTGGATGTCCAATTTTTGCTGTGCTGTCTATTTGAGATGAAATGAACATTGTGGACAGTTTTCAGCAAGTTGCAACATTGAAATACAAAAAAATTTTTTCCATAAACAAGCTCTAAATCATGTTTGATGCACTCTGGATGTCCAATGTTTTGCTGTGCTGTCTATTTGAGATGAAATGAACATTGTGGACAGTTTTCAGCAAGTTGCAACATTGAAATACAAAAAAAATGTTTTTCCATAAACAAGCTCTAAATCATGTTTGATGCACTCTGGATGTCCAATTTTTGCTGTGCTGTCTATTTGAGATGAAATGAACATTGTGGACAGTTTTCAGCAAGTTGCAACATTGAAAAAAAAACGTTTTTTTTTCATAAACAAGCTCTAAATCATGTTTGATGAACTCTGGATGTCAATTTTTTTGCTTTTCTGTCTATTTGAGATGAAATGAACATTGTGGACAGTTTTCAGCAAGTTCAGAAAGTTGATACAAGAAATACAGAAAAAACTGTTTTTCCATAAACAAGCTCTAAATCTTGTTTGTGCACTCTGGATGTCCAATGTTTTGCTGTGCTGTCTATTTGAGATTAAATGAACATTGTGGACAGTTTTCAGCAAGTTGCAACATTGAAATACAAAAAAATGTTTTTTTTCCATAAACAAGCTCTAAATCATGTTTGATGCACTCTGGATGTCCAATTTTTGCTGTGCTGTCTATTTGAGATGAAATGAACATTGTGGACAGTTTTCAGCAAGTTGCAACATTGAAATACCAAAAAAAACGTTTTTTTTTCATAAACAAGCTCTAAATCATGTTTGATGCACTCTGGATGTCCAATTTTTGCTGTGCTGTCTATTTGAGATGAAATGAACATTGTGGACAGTTTTCAGCAAGTTGCAACATTGAAATACAAAAAATGTTTTTTCCATAAACAAGCTCTAAATCATGTTTGATGCACTCTGGATGTCCAATGTTTTGCTGTGCTGTCTATTTGAGATGAAATGAACATTGTGGACAGTTTTCAGCAAGTTCAGAAGTTGAAACAAGAATACAGAAAAACGGTTTTTCCATAAACAAGCTCTAAATCATGTTTGTGCACTCTGGATGTCCAATGTTTTGCTGTGCTGTCTATTTGAGATGAAATGAACATTGTGGACAGTTTTCAGCAAGTTGCAACATTGAAATACAAAGTAATGTTTTTTTTCCATAAACAAGCTCTAAATCTTGTTTGATGCACTCTGGATGTCCAATTTTTGCTGTGCTGTCTATTTGATATGAAATGAACATTGTGGACAGTTTTCAGCAAGTTCAGAAAGTTGAAACATTGAAATAAGAAAAAACTGTTTTTCCATAAACAAGCTCTAAATCATGTTTGATGCACTCTGGATGTCCAATGTTTTGCTGTGCTGTCTATTTGAGATTAAATGAACATTGTGGACAGTTTTCAGCAAGTTGCAACATTGAAATACGAAAAAAATGTTTTTCCATAAACAAGCTCTAAATCATGTTTGATGCACTCTGGATGTCCAATTTTTGCTGTGCTGTCTATTTGAGATGAAATGAACATTGTGGACAGTTTTCAGCAAGTTGCAACATTGAAATACAAAAAAATGTTTTTTTCCATAAACAAGCTCTAAATCATGTTTGATGCACTCTGGATGTCCAATTTTTGCTGTGCTGTCTATTTGAGATGAAATGAACATTGTGGACAGTTTTCAGCAAGTTCAGAAAGTTGAAACATTGAAATACAAAAAAACGTTTTCCATAAACAAGCTCTAAATCATGTTTGATGCACTCTGGATGTCCAATTTTTTGCTGTGCTGTCTATTTGAGATGAAATGAACATTGTGGACAGTTTTCAGCAAGTTCAGAAAGTTGAAACATTGAAATAAAAAAAACTGTTTTTCCATAAACAAGCTCTAAATCATGTTTGATGCACTCTGGATGTCCAATGTTTTGCTGTGCTGTCTATTTGAGATGAAATGAACATTGTGGACAGTTTTCAGCAAGTTCAGAAAGTTGAAACAAGAAATACAGAAAAAACGTTTTTCCATAAACAAGCTCTAAATCATGTTTGATGCACTCTGGATGTCCAATGTTTTGCTGTGCTGTCTATTTGAGATGAAATGAACATTGTGGACAGTTTTCAGCAAGTTCAAAAGTGAAACATTGAAAAAAAAACTGTTTTTCCATAAACAAGCTCTAAATCATGTTTGATGCACTCTGGATGTCCAATTTTTGCTGTGCTGTCTATTTGAGATGAAATGAACATTGTGGACAGTTTTCAGCAAGTTCAGAAAGTTGAAACAACAAAAAAAAACGTTTTTCCATAAACAAGCTCTAAATCATGTTTGATGCACTCTGGATGTCCAATTTTTGCTGTGCTGTCTATTTGAGATGAAATGAACATTGTGGACAGTTTTCAGCAAGTTCAGAAAGTTGAAACATTGAAATACAAAAAAAACGTTTTCCATAAACAAGCTCTAAATCATGTTTGATGCACTCTGGATGTCCAATTTTTGCTGTGCTGTCTATTTGTGAGTAAAGTTGCAACATTGAAATACAAAAAATGTTTTTCCATAAACAAGCTCTAAATCATGTTTGATGCACTCTGGATGTCCAATTTTTGCTGTGCTGTCTATTTGAGATGAAATGAACATTGTGGACAGTTTTCAGCAAGTTGCAACATTGAACTACAAAAAAATGCTTTTTTTCCATAAACAAGCTCTAAATCATGTTTGATGCACTCTGGATGTCCAATTTTTGCTGTGCTGTCTATTTGAGATGAAATGAACATTGTGGACAGTTTTCAGCAAGTTCAGAAGTTGAAACATTGAAATACAAAAAAACGTTTTTCCATAAACAAGCTCTAAATCATGTTTGATGCACTCTGGATGTCCAATTTTTGCTGTGCTGTCTATTTGAGATGAAATGAACATTGTGGACAGTTTTCAGCAAGTTGCAACATTGAAATACAAAAAAATGTTTTTCCATAAACAAGCTCTAAATCATGTTTGATGCACTCTGGATGTCCAATGTTTTGCTGTGCTGTCTATTTGAGATGAAATGAACATTGTGGACAGTTTTCAGCAAGTTGCAACATTGAAATACAAAAAATGTTTTTTTCCATAAACAAGCTCTAAATCATGTTTGATGCACTCTGGATGTCCAATTTTTGCTGTGCTGTCTATTTGAGATGAAATGAACATTGTGGACAGTTTTCAGCAAGTTGCAACATTGAACTACAAAAAAATGTTTTTTTCCATAAACAAGCTCTAAATCATGTTTGATGCACTCTGGATGTCCAATTTTTGCTGTGCTGTCTATTTGAGATGAAATGAACATTGTGGACAGTTTTCAGCAAGTTCAGAAAGTTGAAACATTGAAATACAAAAAAAACGTTTTTCCATAAACAAGCTCTAAATCATGTTTGATGCACTCTGGATGTCCAATTTTTTGCTGTGCTGTCTATTTGAGATGAAATGAACATTGTGGACAGTTTTCAGCAAGTTCAGAAAGTTGAAACATTGAAATACAAAAAATGTTTTTCCATAAACAAGCTCTAAATCATGTTTGATGCACTCTGGATGTCCAATTTTTTGCTGTGCTGTCTATTTGAGATGAAATGAACATTGTGGACAGTTTTCAGCAAGTTCAACATTGAAATACAAAAAAAAACGTTTTTTCCATAAACAAGCTCTAAATCATGTTTGATGCACTCTGGATGTCCAATTTTTGCTGTGCTGTCTATTTGAGATGAAATGAACATTGTGGACAGTTTTCAGCAAGTTCAGAAAGTTGAAACATTGAAATACAAAAAAAACGTTTTCCATAAACAAGCTCTAAATCATGTTTGATGCACTCTGGATGTCCAATTTTTTGCTGTGCTGTCTATTTGAGATGAAATGAACATTGTGGACAGTTTTCAGCAAGTTCAGAAAGTTGAAACATTGAAATAAGAAAAAACTGTTTTTCCATAAACAAGCTCTAAATCATGTTTGATGCACTCTGGATGTCCAATGTTTTGCTGTGCTGTCTATTTGAGATGAAATGAACATTGTGGACAGTTTTCAGCAAGTTGCAACATTGAAATACAAAAAAATGTTTTTTCCATAAACAAGCTCTAAATCATGTTTGATGCACTCTGGATGTCCAATTTTTGCTGTGCTGTCTATTTGAGATGAAATGAACATTGTGGACAGTTTTCAGCAAGTTGCAACATTGAAATACAAAAAAAATTTTTCCATAAACAAGCTCTAAATCATGTTTGATGCACTCTGGATGTCCAATTTTTGCTGTGCTGTCTATTTGAGATGAAATGAACATTGTGGACAGTTTTCAGCAAGTTGAAACATTGAAAAAAAAAAACTTTTTTTCCATAAACAAGCTCTAAATCATGTTTGATGCACTCTGGATGTCCAATTTTTTGCTGTGCTGTCTATTTGAGATGAAATGAACATTGTGGACAGTTTTCAGCAAGTTCAGAAAGTTGATACAAGAAATACAGAAAAAACTGTTTTTCCATAAACAAGCTCTAAATCTTGTTTGTGCACTCTGGATGTCCAATGTTTTGCTGTGCTGTCAATTTGATATGAAATGAACATTGTGGACAGTTTTCAGCAAGTTGCAACATTGAAATACAAAAAAAATGTTTTTTCATAAACAAGCTCTAAATCATGTTTGATGCACTCTGGATGTCCAATTTTTGCTGTGCTGTCTATTTGAGATGAAATGAACATTGTGGACAGTTTTCAGCAAGTTGCAACATTGAAATACAAAAAATGTTTTTTCCATAAACAAGCTCTAAATCATGTTTGATGCACTCTGGATGTCCAATGTTTTGCTGTGCTGTCTATTTGAGATGAAATGAACATTGTGGACAGTTTTCAGCAAGTTCAGAAAGTTGAAACAAGAAAAAAAAAACGTTTTTTCCATAAACAAGCTCTAAATCATGTTTGATGCACTCTGGATGTCCAATGTTTTGCTGTGCTGTCTATTTGAGATGAAATGAACATTGTGGACAGTTTTCAGCAAGTTGCAACCTTGAAATACAAAAAAATGTTTTTTTTCCATAAACAAGCTCTAAATCATGTTTGATGCACTCTGGATGTCCAATTTTTGCTGTGCTGTCTATTTGAGATGAAATGAACATTGTGGACAGTTTTCAGCAAGTTCAGAAAGTTGAAACATTGAAATACAAAAAAACGTTTTCCATAAACAAGCTCTAAATCATGTTTGATGCACTCTGGATGTCCAATTTTTTGCTGTGCTGTCTATTTGAGATGAAATGAACATTGTGGACAGTTTTCAGCAAGTTCAGAAAGTTGAAACATTGAAATAAGAAAAAACTGTTTTTCCATAAACAAGCTCTAAATCATGTTTGATGCACTCTGGATGTCCAATGTTTTGCTGTGCTGTCTATTTGAGATGAAATGAACATTGTGGACAGTTTTCAGCAAGTTGCAACATTGAATACAAAAAAATGTTTTTTCCATAAACAAGCTCTAAATCATGTTTGATGCACTCTGGATGTCCAATTTTTGCTGTGCTGTCTATTTGAGATGAAATGAACATTGTGGACAGTTTTCAGCAAGTTGCAACATTGAAATACAAAAAAAATGTTTTCCATAAACAAGCTCTAAATCATGTTTGATGCACTCTGGATGTCCAATTTTTGCTGTGCTGTCTATTTGATATGAAATGAACATTGTGGACAGTTTTCAGCAAGTTCAGAAAGTTGAAACATTGAAATACAAAAAAAACGTTTTCCATAAACAAGCTCTAAATCATGTTTGATGCACTCTGGATGTCCAATTTTTGCTGTGCTGTCTATTTGATATGAAATGAACATTGTGGACAGTTTTCAGCAAGTTCAGAAAGTTGAAACATTGAAATAAGAAAAAACTGTTTTTCCATAAACAAGCTCTAAATCATGTTTGATGCACTCTGGATGTCCAATGTTTTGCTGTGCTGTCTATTTGAGATGAAATGAACATTGTGGACAGTTTTCAGCAAGTTCAGAAAGTTGAAACAAGAAATACAGAAAAAACTGTTTTTCCATAAACAAGCTCTAAATCATGTTTGATGCACTCTGGATGTCCAATGTTTTGCTGTGCTGTCTATTTGAGATGAAATGAACATTGTGGACAGTTTTCAGCAAGTTCAGAAAGTTGAAACATTGAAATAAGAAAAAACTGTTTTTCCATAAACAAGCTCTAAATCATGTTTGATGCACTCTGGATGTCCAATGTTTTGCTGTGCTGTCTATTTGAGATGAAATGAACATTGTGGACAGTTTTCAGCAAGTTCAGAAAGTTGAAACAAGAAATACAGAAAAACGGTTTTTCCATAAACAAGCTCTAAATCATGTTTGATGCACTCTGGATGTCCAATGTTTTGCTGTGCTGTCTATTTGAGATGAAATGAACATTGTGGACAGTTTTCAGCAAGTTCAGAAAGTTGAAAAAGAAATACAGAAAAAACGTTTTTCCATAAACAAGCTCTAAATCATGTTTGATGCACTCTGGATGTCCAATGTTTTGCTGTGCTGTCTATTTGAGAGAAAAAGTTGCAACATTGAATTACAAAAAAATGTTTTTCCATAAACAAGCTCTAAATCATGTTTGATGCACTCTGGATGTCCAATTTTTGCTGTGCTGTCTATTTGAGATGAAATGAACATTGTGGACAGTTTTCAGCAAGTTGCAACATTGAAATACAAAAAAATGTTTTTTTCCATAAACAAGCTCTAAATCATGTTTGATGCACTCTGGATGTCCAATTTTTGCTGTGCTGTCAATTTGATATGAAATGAACATTGTGGACAGTTTTCGGCAAGTTCAGAAAGTTGAAACATTGAAATACAAAAAAAACTTTTCCACAAACAAGCTCTAAATCATGTTTGATGCACTCTGGATGTCCAATTTTTGCTGTGCTGTCCATTTGAGATGAAATGAACATTGTGGACAGTTTCCAGCAAGTTGCAACATTGAAATACAAAAAATGTTTTTTCCATAAACAAGCTTTAAATCATGTTTCATGCACTCTGGATGTCCAATGTTTTGCTGTGCTGTCTATTTGAGATGAAATGAACATTGTGGACAGTTTTCAGCAAGTTCAGAAAGTTGAAACAAGAATACAGAAAAAACGTTTTTCCATAAACAAGCTCTAAATCATGTTTGATGCACTCTGGATGTCCAATGTTTTGCTGTGCTGTCTATTTGAGATGAAATGAACATTGTGGACAGTTTTCAGCAAGTTGCAACATTGAAATACAAAAAAATGTTTTTTTCCATAAACAAGCTCTAAATCATGTTTGATGCACTCTGGATGTCCAATTTTTGCTGTGCTGTCCATTTGAGATGAAATGAACATTGTGGACAGTTTTCGGCAAGTTCAGAAAGTTGAAACATTGAAATACAAAAAAAACGTTTTCCATAAACAAGCTCTAAATCTTGTTTGATGCACTCTGGATGTCCATTTTTTTGCTGTGCTGTCTATTTGATATGAAATGAACATTGTGGACAGTTTTCAGCAAGTTCAGAAAGTTGAAACATTGAAATAAGAAAAAACTGTTTTTCCATAAACAAGCTCTAAATCATGTTTGATGCACTCTGGATGTCCAATGTTTTGCTGTGCTGTCTATTTGAGATTAAATGAACATTGTGGACAGTTTTCAGCAAGTTGCAACATTGAATTACAAAAAAATGTTTTTAATCCATAAACAAGCTCTAAATCATGTTTGATGCACTCTGGATGTCCAATTTTTGCTGTGCTGTCTATTTGAGATGAAATGAACATTGTGGACAGTTTTCAGCAAGTTGCAACATTGAAATACAAAAAAATGTTTTTCCATAAACAAGCTCTAAATCATGTTTGATGCACTATGGATGTCCAATTTTTGCTGTGCTGTCTATTTGATATGAAATGAACATTGTGGACAGTTTTCAGCAAGTTCAGAAAGTTGAAACATTGAAATACAAAAAAAACGTTTTCCATAAACAAGCTCTAAATCATGTTTGATGCACTCTGGATGTCCAATTTTTTGCTGTGCTGTCTATTTGAGATGAAATGAACATTGTGGACAGTTTTCAGCAAGTTCAGAAAGTTGAAACATTGAAATAAGAAAAAACTGTTTTTCCATAAACAAGCTCTAAATCATGTTTGATGCACTCTGGATGTCCAATGTTTTGCTGTGCTGTCTATTTGAGATGAAATGAACATTGTGGACAGTTTTCAGCAAGTTCAGAAAGTTGAAACAAGAAATACAGAAAAAACGGTTTTTCCATAAACAAGCTCTAAATCATGTTTGATGCACTCTGGATGTCCAATGTTTTGCTGTGCTGTCTATTTGAGATGAAATGAACATTGTGGACAGTTTTCAGCAAGTTCAGAAAGTTGAAACATTGAAATAAGAAAAAACTGTTTTTCCATAAACAAGCTCTAAATCATGTTTGATGCACTCTGGATGTCCAATTTTTGCTGTGCTGTCTATTTGAGATGAAATGAACATTGTGGACAGTTTTCAGCAAGTTCAGAAAGTTGAAAAAGAAATACAGAAAAAACGGTTTTTCCATAAACAAGCTCTAAATCATGTTTGATGCACTCTGGATGTCCAATGTTTTGCTGTGCTGTCCATTTGAGAGTAAAGTTGCAACATTGAATTACAAAAAAATGTTTTTCCATAAACAAGCTCTAAATCATGTTTGATGCACTCTGGATGTCCAATTTTTGCTGTGCTGTCCATTTGAGATGAAATGAACATTGTGGACAGTTTTCAGCAAGTTGCAACATTGAACTACAAAAAAATGCTTTTTTTTCCATAAACAAGCTCTAAATCATGTTTGATGCACTCTGGATGTCCAATTTTTGCTGTGCTGTCATTTGAGATGAAATGAACATTGTGGACAGTTTTCAGCAAGTTCAGAAAGTTGAAACATTGAAATACAAAAAAAACTTTTCCATAAACAAGCTCTAAATCATGTTTGATGCACTCTGGATGTCCAATTTTTTGCTGTGCTGTCTATTTGAGATGAAATGAACATTGTGGACAGTTTTCAGCAAGTTTCAGAAAGTTTGAAACATTGAAATAAGAGAAAAAACTGTGTTTTCCATAAACAAGCTCCAAATCCTGTTTGATGCACTCTGGATGTCCAATTTTTTGCTGTGCTGTCTATTTGAGATTAAATGAACATTGTGGACAGTTTTCAGCAAGTTGCAAACATTGAACACAAAAAAAATGTTTTTTTCCATAAACAAGCTCTAAATCATGTTTGATGCACTCTGGATGTCCAATTTTTGCTGTGCTGTCAACTTTAATATGAAATGAACATTGTGGACAGTTTCCAGCAAGTTCAGAAAGTTGAAACAAGAAATACAGAAAAAACTGTTTTTCCATAAACAAGCTTTAATCATGTTTCATGCACTCTGGATGTCAATGTTTTGCTGTGCTGTTCATATAGCTGAAATGAACATTGTGGACAGTTTTCAGCAAGTTGCAACATTGAATTACAAAAAAATGTTTTTTAATCCATAAACACGCTCTAAATCATGTTTGATGCACTCTGGATGTCCAATTTTTGCTGTGCTGTCCATTTGAGATGAAATGAACATTGTGGACAGTTTTCAGCAAGTTCAGAAAGTTGAAACATTGAAATGCAAAAAAAACGTTTTCCATAAACAAGCTCTAAATCTTGTTTGATGTGCACTCTGGATGTCCACTTTTTTGCTGTGCTGTCTATTTGATATGAAATGAACATTGTGGACAGTTTTCAGCAAGTTCAGAAAGTTGAAACATTGAAATAAGAAAAAACTGTTTTTCCATAAACAAGCTTTAAAATCATGTTTCATGCACTCTGGATGTCCAATGTTTTGCTGTGCTGTCTATTTGAGATGAAATGAACATTGTGGACAGTTTTCAGCAAGTTCAGAAAGTTGAAACAAGAAATACAGAAAAAAACGGTTTTTCCATAAACAAGCTCTAAATCATGTTTGATGCACTCTGGATGTCCAATTTTTGCTGTGCTGTCCATTTGAGATGAAATGAACATTGTGGACAGTTTTCGGCAAGTTCAGAAAGTTGAAAGATTGAAATACAAAAAAAACATTTTCCATAAACAAGCTCTAAATCTTGTTTGATGCACTCTGGATGTCCATTTTTTGCTGTGCTGTCTATTTGATATGAAATGAAACATTGTGGACAGTTTTCAGCAAGTTCAGAAAGTTGAAACATTGAAATAAGAAAAAACTGTTTTTCCATAAACAAGCTCTAAATCATGTTTGATGCACTCTGGATGTCCAATGTTTTGCTGTGCTGTCTATTTGAGATTAAATGAACATTGTGGACAGTTTTCAGCAAGTTGCAACATTGAATTACAAAAAATGTTTTTAATCCATGAACAAGCTCTAAATCATGTTTGATGCACTCTGGATGTCCAATGTTTTGCTGTGCTGTCCTATTTGAGATTAAATGAACATTGTGGACAGTTTTCAGCAAGTTGCAACATTGAAATACCGAAAAAAAACTGTTTTTCCATAACACAGCTCTAAATCATGTTTGATGCACTTATGGATGTCCAATTTTGCTGTGCTGTCTATTTGATATGAAATGAACATGTGGGACAGTTTTCAGCAAGTTGCTACATTGAATTACAAAAAAATGTTTTTAATCCATGAACAAGCTCTAAATCATGTTTGATGCACTCTGGATGTCCAATGTTTTGCTGTGCTGTCTATTTGAGATGAAATGAACATTGTGGACAGTTTCCAGCAAGTTGCACATTGAAATACAAAAATGTTTTTGTCCATAAACAAGCTTTAAATCATGTTTCATGCACTCCTGGATGTCCAATGTTTTGCTGTGCTGTCTATTTGAGGATGAAATGACACCATTGTGGAC
This sequence comes from Oncorhynchus kisutch, assembly GCF_002021735.2. Lineage (NCBI taxonomy): Eukaryota > Metazoa > Chordata > Actinopteri > Salmoniformes > Salmonidae > Oncorhynchus > Oncorhynchus kisutch. Next base: position 64,554 of record NW_022262772.1, read on the forward strand.
AGTTTTCAGCAAGTTCAGAAAGTTGAAACAAGAATGACAGAAAAACGGTTTTTCCATAACAAGCTCTAAATCATGTTTGTGCACTCTGGATGTCCAATGTTTTGCTGTGCTGTCTATTTGAGATAAATGAACATTGTGGACAGTTTTCGCAAGTTGCAACCTTGAAATACAAAGAATGTTTTTTTTCCATAAACAAGCTCTAAATCATGTTTGATGCACTATGGATGTCCAATTTTTGCTGTGCTGTCAATTTGATATGAAATGAACATTGTGGAAAGTTTTCGGGCAAGTTCCAGAAAGTTGAACATTGAAATACAAAAAAAACGTTTCCATAAACAAGCTCTAAATCTGTTTGATGCACTCTGGATGTCCATTTTTTTGCTGTGCTGTCAATTTGATATGAAATGACCATTGTGGACAGTTTTCGGAAAGTTCAGACAGTTGAAACATTGAAATAAGAAAAAACTGTTTTTCCATAAACAAGATCTATCTCATGTTTGACTGCACTCTGGAGTCCAATGTTTTGCTGTGCTGTCTATTTGAGATAAATGAACATTGTGGACAGTTTTCAGCAAGTTGCAACCTTGAATTACAAAAAATGTTTTTAATCCATAAACCAAGCTCTAAATCATGTTGATGCACTCTGGAGTCCAATGTTTTGCTGTGCTGTCTACTTTGAGATTAATGAACATTGTGGACCATTTTCAGCAAGTTGCAACATGAAATACGAAACAAATGTTTTTCATAAACAAGCTCTAAATCCATGTTTGATGCACTATGGCTGTCCAATTTTTTGCTGTGCTGTCAATTTGATATGAAATGAACATTGTGGAACAGTTTCGGCAAGTTCAGAAAGTTGAAACATTGAAATACAAAAAAAACGTTTTCCATAAACAAGCTCTAAATCTGTTTGATGCAATCTGGATGTCCACTTTTTTGCTGTGCTGTCTATTTGATATGAAATGAACATTGTGGACAGTTTTCAGCAAGTTCAGAAAGTTGAAACATTGAATTAAGAAAAAACTGTTTTTCCATAAACAAGCTTTAAATCATGTTCATGCACTCTGGATGTCCAATGTTTTGCTGTGCTGTCTATTTGAGATGAAATGAACATTGTGGACAGTTTTCAGCAAGTTCAGAAAGTTGAAACAAGAAATACAGAAAAACGGTTTTTTCCATAAACAAGCTCTAAATCATGTTTGTGCACTCTGGATGTCCAATGTTTTGCTGTGCTGTCTATTTGAGATTAAATGAACATTGTGGACAGTTTTCAGCAAGTTCAGAAAGTTGAAACATTGAAATAAGAAAAAACTGTTTTTCCATAAACAAGCTCTAAATCATGTTTCATGCACTCTGGATGTCCAATGTTTTGCTGTGCTGTCTATTTGAGATGAAATGAACATTGTGGACAGTTTTCAGCAAGTTCAGAAAGTTGAAAAAAGAAATACAGAAAAAACGGTTTTTCCATAAACAAGCTCTAAATCATGTTTGTGCACTCTGGATGTCCAATGTTTTGCTGTGCTGTCCATTTGAGAGTAAAGTTGCAACATTGAATTACAAAAAAATGTTTTTAATCCATAAACAAGCTCTAAATCATGTTTGATGCACTCTGGATGTCCAATTTTTGCTGTGCTGTCCATTTGAGATGAAATGAACATTGTGGACAGTTTTCAGCAAGTTGCAACATTGAACTACAAAAAAATGCTTTTTTTTTCCATAAACAAGCTCTAAATCATGTTTGATGCACTATGAATGTCCAATTTTTGCTGTGGCTGTCAATTTGATATGAAATGAACATTGTGGACAGTTTTCGGCAAGTTCAGAAAGTTGAAACATTGAAATACAAAAAAAACTTTTCCATAAACAAGCTCTAAATCTTGTTTGATGCACTCTGGATGTCCATTTTTTTTGCTGTGCTGTCTATTTGATATGAAATGAACATTGTGGACAGTTTTCAGCAAGTTCAGAAAGTTGAAACATTGAAATAAGAAAAAACTGTTTTTCCATAAACAAGCTCCAAATCATGTTTGATGCACTCTGGATGTCCAATTTTTTGCTGTGCTGTCTATTTGAGATTAAATGAACATTGTGGACAGTTTTCAGCAAGTTGCAACATTGAACTACAAAAAAATGTTTTTTTCCATAAACAAGCTCTAAATCATGTTTGATGCACTCTGGATGTCCAATTTTTGCTGTGCTGTCAATTTAATATGAAATGAACATTGTGGACAGTTTCCAGCAAGTTCAGAAAGTTGAAACAAGAAATACAGAAAAAACTGTTTTTCCATAAACAAGCTTTAAATCATGTTTCATGCACTCTGGATGTCCAATGTTTTGCTGTGCTGTCTATTATAGATGAAATGAACATTGTGGACAGTTTTCAGCAAGTTGCAACATTGAATTACAAAAAAATGTTTTTAATCCATAAACAAGCTCTAAATCATGTTTGATGCACTCTGGATGTCCAATTTTTGCTGTGCTGTCCATTTGAGATGAAATGAACATTGTGGACAGTTTTCAGCAAGTTCAGAAAGTTGAAACATTGAAATGCAAAAAAAACGTTTTCCATAAACAAGCTCTAAATCTTGTTTGATGCACTCTGGATGTCCACTTTTTTGCTGTGCTGTCTATTTGATATGAAATGAACATTGTGGACAGTTTTCAGCAAGTTCAGAAAGTTGAAACATTGAAATAAGAAAAAACTGTTTTTCCATAAACAAGCTTTAAATCATGTTTCATGCACTCTGGATGTCCAATGTTTTGCTGTGCTGTCTATTTGAGATGAAATGAACATTGTGGACAGTTTTCAGCAAGTTCAGAAAGTTGAAACAAGAAATACAGAAAAACGGTTTTTCCATAAACAAGCTCTAATCATGTTTGATGCACTCTGGATGTCCAATTTTGCTGTGCTGTCCATTTGAGATGAAATGAACATTGTGGACAGTTTTCGGCAAGTTCAGAAAGTTGAAAGATTGAAATACAAAAAAAACATTTTCCATAAACAAGCTCTAAATCTTGTTTGATGCACTCTGGATGTCCATTTTTTTGCTGTGCTGTCTATTTGATATGAAATGAACATTGTGGACAGTTTTCAGCAAGTTCAGAAAGTTGAAACATTGAAATAAGAAAAAACTGTTTTTCCATAAACAAGCTCTAAATCATGTTTGATGCACTCTGGATGTCCAATGTTTTGCTGTGCTGTCTATTTGAGATTAAATGAACATTGTGGACAGTTTTCAGCAAGTTGCAACATTGAATTACAAAAAAATGTTTTTAATCCATGAACAAGCTCTAAATCATGTTGATGCACTCTGGATGTCCAATGTTTTGCTGTGCTGTCTATTTGAGATTAAATGAACATTGTGGACAGTTTTCAGCAAGTTGCAACATTGAAATACGAAAAAAAATGTTTTTCCATAAACAAGCTCTAAATCATGTTTGATGCACTATGGATGTCCAATTTTTGCTGTGCTGTCTATTTGATATGAAATGAACATTGTGGACAGTTTTCAGCAAGTTGCTACATTGAAAAAAAAACGTTTTTTTTCATAAACAAGCTCTAAATCATGTTTGATGAACTCTGGATGTCAATTTTTTTGCTTTTCTGGTCTATTTGAGATGAAATGAACATTGTGGACAGTTTTCAGCAAGTTCAGAAAGTTGATACAAGAAATACAGAAAAAACTGTTTTTCCATAAACAAGCTCTAAATCTTGTTTGTGCACTCTGGATGTCCAATGTTTTGCTGTGCTGTCTATTTGAGATTAAATGAACATTGTGGACAGTTTTCAGCAAGTTGCAACATGAAATACAAAAAAATGTTTTTTTTTCCATAAACAAGCTCTAAATCATGTTTGATGCACTCTGGATGTCCAATTTTTGCTGTGCTGTCAATTTGATATGAAATGAACATTGTGGACAGTTTTCAGCAAGTTGCAACATTGAAATACAAAAAAAACGTTTTTTTCACAAACAAGCTCTAAATCATGTTTGATGCACTCTGGATGTCCAATTTTTGCTGTGCTGTCCATTTGAGATGAAATGAACATTGTGGACAGTTTCCAGCAAGTTGCAACATTGAAATACAAAAAATGTTTTTTCCATAAACAAGCTTTAAATCATGTTTCATGCACTCTGGATGTCCAATGTTTTGCTGTGCTGTCTATTTGAGATGAAATGAACATTGTGGACAGTTTTCAGCAAGTTCAGAAAGTTGAAACAAGAATGACAGAAAAAACGGTTTTTTCCATAAACAAGCTCTAAATCATGTTTGTGCACTCTGGATGTCCAATGTTTTGCTGTGCTGTCTATTTGAGATTAAATGAACATTGTGGACAGTTTTCAGCAAGTTGCAACCTTGAAATACAAAGTAATGTTTTTTTTTCCATAAACAAGCTCTAAATCTTGTTTGATGCACTCTGGATGTCATTTTTTTTGCTGTGCTGTCTATTTGATATGAAATGAACATTGTGGACAGTTTTCAGCAAGTTCAGAAAGTTGAAACATTGAAATAAGAAAAAACTGTTTTTCCATAAACAAGCTCTAAATCATGTTTTGATGCACTCTGGATGTCCAATGTTTTGCTGTGCTGTCTATTTGAGATTAAATGAACATTGTGGACAGTTTTCAGCAAGTTGCAACATTGAAATACGAAAAAAATGTTTTTCCATAAACAAGCTCTAAATCATGTTTGAAGCACTATGGATGTCCAATTTTTGCTGTGCTGTCTATTTGATATGAAATGAACATTGTGGACAGTTTTCAGCAAGTTGCTACATTGAAAAAAAAACGTTTTTTTTTCATAAACAAGCTCTAAATCATGTTTGATGAACTCTGGATGTCAATTTTTTTTGCTTTTCTGTCTATTTGAGATGAAATGAACATTGTGGACAGTTTTCAGCAAGTTCAGAAAGTTGATACAAGAAATACAGAAAAGACTGTTTTTCCATAAACAAGCTCTAAATCTTGTTTGTGCACTCTGGATGTCCAATGTTTTGCTGTGCTGTCTATTTGAGATTAAATGAACATTGTGGACAGTTTTCAGCAAGTTGCAACATTGAAATACAAAAAATGATTTTTTTTCCATAAACAAGCTCTAAATCATGTTTGATGCACTCTGGATGTCCAATTTTTGCTGTGCTGTCAATTTGATATGAAATGAACATTGTGGACAGTTTTCAGCAAGTTGCAACATTGAAATACAAAAAACGTTTTTTTCACAAACAAGCTCTAAATCATGTTTGATGCACTCTGGATGTCCAATGTTTTGCTGTGCTGTCTATTTGATATGAAATGAACATTGTGGACAGTTTTCAGCAAGTTCAGAAAGTTGAAACAAGAAATACAGAAAAAACTGTTTTCCATAAACAAGCTTTAAATCATGTTTCATGCACTCTGGATGTCCAATGTTTTGCTGTGCTGTCTATTTGAGATTAAATGAACATTGTGGACCATTTTCAGCAAGTTGCAACATTGAAATACGAAAAAAATGTTTTTCCATAAACAGCTCTAAATCATGTTTGATGCACTATGGATGTCCAATTTTTGCTGTGCTGTCAATTTGATATGAAATGAACATTGTGGACAGTTTTCGGCAAGTTCAGAAAGTTGAAACATTGAAATACAAAAAAAAACGTTTTCCATAAACAAGCTCTAAATCTTGTTTGATGCAATCTGGATGTCCACTTTTTTGCTGTGCTGTCTATTTGATATGAAATGAACATTGTGGACAGTTTTCAGCAAGTTCAGAAAGTTGAAACATTGAATTAAGAAAAAACTGTTTTTTCCATAAACAAGCTTTAAATCATGTTTCATGCACTCTGGATGTCCAATGTTTTGCTGTGCTGTCTATTTGAGATGAAATGAACATTGTGGACAGTTTTCAGCAAGTTCAGAAAGTTGAAACAAGAAATACAGAAAAAACGGTTTTTCCATAAACAAGCTCTAAATCATGTTTGTGCACTCTGGATGTCCAATGTTTGCTGTGCTGTCTATTTGAGATTAAATGAACATTGTGGACAGTTTTCAGCAAGTTCAGAAAGTTGAAACATTGAAATAAGAAAAAACTGTTTTCCATAAACAAGCTCTAATCATGTTCATGCACTCTGGATGTCCAATGTTTTGCTGTGCTGTCTATTTGAGATGAAATGAACATTGTGGACAGTTTTCAGCAAGTTCAGAAAGTTGAAAAAGAAATACAGAAAAAACGGTTTTTCCATAAACAAGCTCTAAATCATGTTTGTGCACTCTGGATGTCCAATGTTTTGCTGTGCTGTCCATTTGAGAGTAAAGTTGCAACATTGAATTACAAAAAAATGTTTTTAATCCATAAACAAGCTCTAAATCATGTTTGATGCACTCTGGATGTCCAATTTTTGCTGTGCTGTCCATTTGAGATGAAATGAACATTGTGGACAGTTTTCAGCAAGTTGCAACATTGAACTACAAAAAAATGCTTTTTTTTCCATAAACAAGCTCTAAATCATGTTTGATGCACTATGAATGTCCAATTTTTGCCTGTGCTGTCAATTTGATATGAAATGAACATTGTGGACAGTTTTCGGCAAGTTCAGAAAGTTGAAACATTGAAATACAAAAAAAACTTTTCCATAAACAAGCTCTAAATCTTGTTTGATGCACTCTGGATGTCCATTTTTTTTGCTGTGCTGTCTATTTGATATGAAATGAACATTGTGGACAGTTTTCAGCAAGTTCAGAAAGTTGAAACATTGAAATAAGAAAAAACTGTTTTTCCATAAACAAGCTCCAAATCATGTTTGATGCACTCTGGATGTCCAATTTTTTGCTGTGCTGTCTATTTGAGATTAAATGAACATTGTGGACAGTTTTCAGCAAGTTGCAACATTGAACTACAAAAAAATGTTTTTTTCCATAAACAAGCTCTAAATCATGTTTGATGCACTCTGGATGTCCAATTTTTGCTGTGCTTGTCAATTTAATATGAAATGAACATTGTGGACAGTTTCCAGCAAGTTCAGAAAGTTGAAACAAGAAATACAGAAAAAACTGTTTTTCCATAAACAAGCTTTAAATCATGTTTCATGCACTCTGGATGTCCAATGTTTTGCTGTGCTGTCTATTATAGATGAAATGAACATTGTGGACAGTTTTCAGCAAGTTGCAACATTGAATTACAAAAAAATGTTTTTAATCCATAAACAAGCTCTAAATCATGTTTGATGCACTCTGGATGTCAATTTTGCTGTGCTGTCCATTTGAGATGAAATGAACATTGTGGACAGTTTTCAGCAAGTTCAGAAAGTTGAAACATTGAAATGCAAAAAAAACGTTTTCCATAAACAAGCTCTAAATCTTGTTTGATGCACTCTGGATGTCCACTTTTTTGCTGTGCTGTCTATTTGATATGAAATGAACATTGTGGACAGTTTTCAGCAAGTTCAGAAAGTTGAAACATTGAAATAAGAAAAAACTGTTTTTCCATAAACAAGCTTTAAATCATGTTTCATGCACTCTGGATGTCCAATGTTTTGCTGTGCTGTCTATTTGAGATGAAATGAACATTGTGGACAGTTTTCAGCAAGTTCAGAAAGTTGAAACAAGAAATACAGAAAAAACGGTTTTTCCATAAACAAGCTCTAAATCATGTTTGATGCACTCTGGATGTCCAATTTTTGCTGTGCTGTCCATTTGAGATGAAATGAACATTGTGGACAGTTTTCGGCAAGTTCAGAAAGTTGAAAGATTGAAATACAAAAAAAACATTTTCCATAAACAAGCTCTAAATCTTGTTTGATGCACTCTGGATGTCCATTTTTTTGCTGTGCTGTCTATTTGATATGAAATGAACATTGTGGACAGTTTTCAGCAAGTTCAGAAAGTTGAAACATTGAAATAAGAAAAAACTGTTTTCCATAAACAAGCTCTAAATCATGTTTGATGCACTCTGGATGTCCAATGTTTTGCTGTGCTGTCTATTTGAGATTAAATGAACATTGTGGACAGTTTTCAGCAAGTTGCAACATTGAATTACAAAAAATGTTTTTAATCCATGAACAAGCTCTAAATCATGTTTGATGCACTCTGGATGTCCAATGTTTTGCTGTGCTGTCTATTTGAGATTAAATGAACATTGTGGACAGTTTTCAGCAAGTTGCAACATTGAAATACGAAAAAAAATGTTTTTCCATAAACAAGCTCTAAATCATGTTTGATGCACTATGGATGTCCAATTTTTGCTGTGCTGTCTATTTGATATGAAATGAACATTGTGGACAGTTTTCAGCAAGTTGCTACATTGAAAAAAAAAACGTTTTTTTTCATAAACAAGCTCTAAATCATGTTTGATGAACTCTGGATGTCAATTTTTTTGCTTTTCTGTCTATTTGAGATGAAATGAACATTGTGGACAGTTTTCAGCAAGTTCAGAAAGTTGATACAATAAATACAGAAAAAACTGTTTTTCCATAAACAAGCTCTAAATCTTGTTTGTGCACTCTGGATGTCCAATGTTTTGCTGTGCTGTCTATTTGAGATTAAATGAACATTGTGGACAGTTTTCAGCAAGTTGCAACATTGAAATACAAAAAAATGTTTTTTTTCCATAAACAAGCTCTAAATCATGTTTGATGCACTCTGGATGTCCAATTTTTGCTGTGCTGTCAATTTGATATGAAATGAACATTGTGGACAGTTTTCAGCAAGTTGCAACATTGAAATACAAAAAAAAACGTTTTTTTCACAAACAAGCTCTAAATCATGTTTGATGCACTCTGGATGTCCAATTTTTGCTGTGCTGTCCATTTGAGATGAAATGAACATTGTGGACAGTTTCCAGCAAGTTGCAACATTGAAATACAAAAAATGTTTTTTCCATAAACAAGCTTTAAATCATGTTTCATGCACTCTGGATGTCCAATGTTTTGCTGTGCTGTCTATTTGAGATGAAATGAACATTGTGGACAGTTTTCAGCAAGTTCAGAAAGTTGAAACAAGAATGACAGAAAAAACGGTTTTTCCATAAACAAGCTCTAAATCATGTTTGTGCACTCTGGATGTCCAATGTTTTGCTGTGCTGTCTATTTGAGATTAAATGAACATTGTGGACAGTTTTCAGCAAGTTGCAACCTTGAAATACAAAGTAATGTTTTTTTTCCATAAACAAGCTCTAAATCTTGTTTGATGCACTCTGGATGTCATTTTTTTTGCTGTGCTGTCTATTTGATATGAAATGAACATTGTGGACAGTTTTCAGCAAGTTCAGAAAGTTGAAACATTGAAATAAGAAAAAACTGTTTTTCCATAAACAAGCTCTAAATCATGTTTGATGCACTCTGGATGTCCAATGTTTTGCTGTGCTGTCTATTTGAGATTAAATGAACATTGTGGACAGTTTTCAGCAAGTTGCAACATTGAAATACGAAAAAAATGTTTTTCCATAAACAAGCTCTAAATCATGTTTGAAGCACTATGGATGTCCAATTTTTGCTGTGCTGTCTATTTGATATGAAATGAACATTGTGGACAGTTTTCAGCAAGTTGCTACATTGAAAAAAAAACGTTTTTTTTCATAAACAAGCTCTAAATCATGTTTGATGAACTCTGGATGTCAATTTTTTTGCTTTTCTGTCTATTTGAGATGAAATGAACATTGTGGACAGTTTTCAGCAAGTTCAGAAAGTTGATACAAGAAATACAGAAAAGACTGTTTTTCCATAAACAAGCTCTAAATCTTGTTTGTGCACTCTGGATGTCCAATGTTTTGCTGTGCTGTCTATTTGAGATTAAATGAACATTGTGGACAGTTTTCAGCAAGTTGCAACATTGAAATACAAAAAAATGATTTTTTTCCATAAACAAGCTCTAAATCATGTTTGATGCACTCTGGATGTCCAATTTTTGCTGTGCTGTCAATTTGATATGAAATGAACATTGTGGACAGTTTTCAGCAAGTTGCAACATTGAAATACAAAAAAACGTTTTTTTCACAAACAAGCTCTAAATCATGTTTGATGCACTCTGGATGTCCAATGTTTTGCTGTGCTGTCTATTTGATATGAAATGAACATTGTGGACAGTTTTCAGCAAGTTCAGAAAGTTGAAACAAGAAATACAGAAAAAACTGTTTTTCCATAAACAAGCTTTAAATCATGTTTCATGCACTCTGGATGTCCAATGTTTTGCTGTGCTGTCTATTATAGATGAAATGAACATTGTGGACAGTTTTCGGCAAGTTCAGAAAGTTGAAACATTGAAATACAAAAAAAACGTTTTCCATAAACAAGCTCTAAATCTTGTTTGATGCACTCTGGATGTCCACTTTTTTGCTGTGCTGTCTATTTGATATGAAATGAACATTGTGGACAGTTTTCAGCAAGTTCAGAAAGTTGAAACAAGACGTACAGAAAAAACTGTTTTTCCATAAACAAGCTTTAAATCATGTTTCATGCACTCTGGATGTCCAATGTTTGCTGTGCTGTCCATTTGAGATGAAATGAACATTGTGGACAGTTTTCAGCAAGTTCAGAAAGTTGAAACATTGAAATAAGAAAAAACTGTTTTTCCATATACAAGCTCTAAATCATGTTTGATGCACTCTGGATGTCCAATTTTTTGCTGTGCTGTCTATTTGAGATTAAATGAACATTGTGGACAGTTTTCAGCAAGTTGCAACATTGAATTACAAAAAAATGTTTTTAATCCATAAACAAGCTCTAAATCATGTTTGATGCACTCTGGATGTCCAATGTTTTCCTGTGCTGTCTATTTGAGATTAAATGAACATTGTGGACCATTTTCAGCAAGTTGCAACATTGAAATACGAAAAAAATGTTTTCCATAAACAAGCTCTAAATCATGTTTGATGCACTATGGATGTCCAATTTTTGCTGTGCTGTCAATTTGATATGAAATGAACATTGCGGACAGTTTTCGGCAAGTTCAGAAAGTTGAAACCTTGAAATACAAAAAAAAACGTTTTCCATAAACAAGCTCTAAATCTTGTTTGATGCACTCTGGATGTCCACTTTTTTGCTGTGCTGTCTATTTGATATGAAATGAACATTGTGGACAGTTTTCAGCAAGTTCAGAAAGTTGAAACATTGAATTAAGAAAAAACTGTTTTTCCATAAACAAGCTTTAAATCATGTTTCATGCACTCTGGATGTCCAATGTTTTGCTGTGCTGTCTATTTGAGATGAAATGAACATTGTGGACAGTTTTCAGCAAGTTCAGAAAGTTGAAACATTGAAATAAGAAAAAACTGTTTTTCCATAAACAAGCTTTAAATCATGTTTCATGCACTCTGGATGTCCAATGTTTTGCTGTGCTGTCTATTTGAGATGAAATGAACATTGTGGACAGTTTTCGGCAAGTTCGGAAAGTTGAAACATTGAAATACAAAAAAAACGTTTTCCATAAACAAGCTCTAAATCTTGTTTGATGCACTCTGGATGTCCACTTTTTTGCTGTGCTGTCTATTTGATATGAAATGAACATTGTGGACAGTTTTCAGCAAGTTCAGAAAGTTGAAACATTGAAATAAGAAAAAACTGTTTTTCCATAAACAAGCTTTAAATCATGTTTCATGCACTCTGGATGTCCAATGTTTTGCTGTGCTGTCTATTTGAGATGAAATTAACATTGTGGACAGTTTTCAGCAAGTTCAGAAAGTTGAAACAAGAAATACAGAAAAAACGGTTTTTCCATAAACAAGCTCTAAATCATGTTTGATGCACTCTGGATGTCCAATTTTTGCTGTGCTGTCCATTTGAGATGAAATGAACATTGTGGACAGTTTTCGGCAAGTTCAGAAAGTTGAAAGATTGAAATACAAAAAAAACTTTTCCATAAACAAGCTCTAAATCTTGTTTGATGCACTCTGGATGTCCATTTTTTTGCTGTGCTGTCTATTTGATATGAAATGAACATTGTGGACAGTTTTCAGCAAGTTCAGAAAGTTGAAACATTGAAATAAGAAAAAACTGTTTTTCCATAAACAAGCTCTAAATCATGTTTGATGCACTCTGGATGTCCAATGTTTTGCTGTGCTGTCCATTTGAGATTAAATGAACATTGTGGACAGTTTTCAGCAAGTTGCAACATTGAAATAGAAAAAATATTTTTACCATAAACAAGCTTTAAATCATGTTTCATGCACTCTGGATGTCCAATGTTTTGCTGTGCTGTCTATTTGAGATTAAATGAACATTGTGGACAGTTTTCAGCAAGTTGCAACATTGAAATACGAAAAAAAATGTTTTTCCATAAACAAGCTCTAAATCATGTTTGATGCACTATGGATGTCCAATTTTTGCTGTGCTGTCTATTTGATATGAAATGAACATTGTGGACAGTTTTCAGCAAGTTGCTACATTGAAAAAAAAACGTTTTTTTTCATAAACAAGCTCTAAATCATATTTGATGAACTCTGGATGTCAATTTTTTTGCTTTTCTGTCTATTTGAGATGAAATGAACATTGTGGACAGTTTTCAGCAAGTTCAGAAAGTTGATACAAGAAATACAGAAAAAACTGTTTTTCCATAAACAAGCTCTAAATCTTGTTTGTGCACTCTGGATGTCCAATGTTTTGCTGTGCTGTCTATTTGAGATTAAATGAACATTGTGGACAGTTTTCAGCAAGTTGCAACATTGAAATACAAAAAAATGTTTTTTTTCCATAAACAAGCTCTAAATCATGTTTGATGCACTCTGGATGTCCAATTTTTGCTGTGCTGTCAATTTGATATGAAATGAACATTGTGGACAGTTTTCAGCAAGTTGCAACATTGAAATACAAAAAAAAGTTTTTTTCACAAACAAGCTCTAAATCATGTTTGATGCACTCTGGATGTCCAATTTTTGCTGTGCTGTCCATTTGAGATGAAATGAACATTGTGGACAGTTTCCAGCAAGTTGCAACATTGAAATACAAAAAATGTTTTTTCCATAAACAAGCTTTAAATCATGTTTCATGCACTCTGGATGTCCAATGTTTTGCTGTGCTGTCTATTTGAGATGAAATGAACATTGTGGACAGTTTTCAGCAAGTTGCAACCTTGAAATACAAAGTAATGTTTTTTTTCCATAAACAAGCTCTAAATCTTGTTTGATGCACTCTGGATGTCCATTTTTTTGCTGTGCTGTCTATTTGATATGAAATGAACATTGTGGACAGTTTTCAGCAAGTTCAGAAAGTTGAAACAAGAATGACAGAAAAAACGGTTTTTCCATAAACAAGCTCTAAATCATGTTTGTGCACTCTGGATGTCCAATGTTTTGCTGTGCTGTCTATTTGAGATTAAATGAACATTGTGGACAGTTTTCAGCAAGTTGCAACCTTGAAATACAAAGTAATGTTTTTTTTCCATAAACAAGCTCTAAATCTTGTTTGATGCACTCTGGATGTCCATTTTTTTGCTGTGCTGTCTATTTGATATGAAATGAACATTGTGGACAGTTTTCAGCAAGTTCAGAAAGTTGAAACATTGAAATAAGAAAAAACTGTTTTTCCATAAACAAGCTCTAAATCATGTTTGATGCACTCTGGATGTCCAATGTTTTGCTGTGCTGTCTATTATAGATGAAATGAACATTGTGGACAGTTTTCGGCAAGTTCAGAAAGTTGAAACATTGAAATACAAAAAAAACGTTTTCCATAAACAAGCTCTAAATCTTGTTTGATGCACTCTGGATGTCCACTTTTTTGCTGTGCTGTCTATTTGATATGAAATGAACATTGTGGACAGTTTTCAGCAAGTTCAGAAAGTTGAAACAAGACGTACAGAAAAAACTGTTTTTCCATAAACAAGCTTTAAATCATGTTTCATGCACTCTGGATGTCCAATGTTTGCTGTGCTGTCCATTTGAGATGAAATGAACATTGTGGACAGTTTTCAGCAAGTTCAGAAAGTTGAAACATTGAAATAAGAAAAAACTGTTTTTCCATATACAAGCTCTAAATCATGTTTGATGCACTCTGGATGTCCAATTTTTTGCTGTGCTGTCTATTTGAGATTAAATGAACATTGTGGACAGTTTTCAGCAAGTTGCAACATTGAATTACAAAAAAATGTTTTTAATCCATAAACAAGCTCTAAATCATGTTTGATGCACTCTGGATGTCCAATTTTTGCTGTGCTGTCTATTTGAGATGAAATGAACATTGTGGACAGTTTTCAGCAAGTTGCAACATTGAACTACAAAAAAATGTTTTTATTTCCATAAACAAGCTCTAAATCATGTTTGATGCACTCTGGATGTCCAATATTTGCTGTGCTGTCAATTTAATATGAAATGAACATTGTGGACAGTTTCCAGCAAGTTCAGAAAGTTGAAACAAGAAATACAGAAAAAACTGTTTTTCCATAAACAAGCTTTAAATCATGTTTCATGCACTCTGGATGTCCAATGTTTTGCTGTGCTGTCTATTATAGATGAAATGAACATTGTGGACAGTTTTCAGCAAGTTGCAACATTGAATTACAAAAAAATGTTTTTAATCCATAAACAAGCTCTAAATCATGTTTGATGCACTCTGGATGTCCAATTTTTGCTGTGCTGTCCATTTGAGATGAAATGAACATTGTGGACAGTTTTCAGCAAGTTGCAACATTGAACTACAAAAAAATGTTTTTTTTTTTTTCCATAAACAAGCTCTAAATCATGTTTGATGCACTATGGATGTCCAATTTTTGCTGTGCTGTCAATTTGATATGAAATGAACATTGTGGACAGTTTTCGGCAAGTTCAGAAAGTTGAAACATTGAAATACAAAAAAAACGTTTTCCATAAACAAGCTCTAAATCTTGTTTGATGCACTCTGGATGTCCACTTTTTTGCTGTGCTGTCAATTTGATATGAAATGAACATTGTGGACAGTTTTCAGCAAGTTCAGAAAGTTGAAACATTGAAATAAGAAAAAACTGTTTTTCCATAAACAAGCTTTAAATCATGTTTCATGCACTCTGGATGTCCAATGTTTTGCTGTGCTGTCTATTTGAGATGAAATGAACATTGTGGACAGTTTTCAGCAAGTTCAGAAAGTTGAAACAAGAAATACAGAAAAAACGGTTTTTCCATAAACAAGCTCTAAATCATGTTTGATGCACTCTGGATGTCCAATTTTTGCTGTGCTGTCTATTTGAGATTAAATGAACATTGTGGACAGTTTTCAGCAAGTTGCAACATTGAAATACGAAAAAAAATGTTTTTCCATAAACAAGCTCTAAATCATGTTTGATGCACTATGGATGTCCAATTTTTGCTGTGCTGTCTATTTGATATGAAATGAACATTGTGGACAGTTTTCAGCAAGTTGCTACATTGAAAAAAACACGTTTTTTTTTCATAAACAAGCTCTAAATCATGTTTGATGAACTCTGGATGTCAATTTCTTTGCTTTTCTGTCTATTTGAGATGAAATGAACATTGTGGACAGTTTTCAGCAAGTTCAGAAAGTTGATACAAGAAATACAGAAAAAACTGTTTTTCCATAAACAAGCTCTAAATCTTGTTTGTGCACTCTGGATGTCCAATGTTTTGCTGTGCTGTCTATTTGAGATTAAATGAACATTGTGGACAGTTTTCAGCAAGTTGCAACATTGAAATACAAAAAAATGTTTTTTTTCCATAAACAAGCTCTAAATCATGTTTGATGCACTCTGGATGTCCAATTTTTTGCTGTGCTGTCAATTTGATATGAAATGAACATTGTGGACAGTTTTCAGCAAGTTGCAACATTGAAATACAAAAAAAACGTTTTTTTCACAAACAAGCTCTAAATCATGTTTGATGCACTCTGGATGTCCAATTTTTGCTGTGCTGTCCATTTGAGATGAAATGAACATTGTGGACAGTTTCCAGCAAGTTGCAACATTGAAATACAAAAAATGTTTTTTCCATAAACAAGCTTTAAATCATGTTTCATGCACTCTGGATGTCCAATGTTTTGCTGTGCTGTCTATTTGAGATGAAATGAACATTGTGGACAGTTTTCAGCAAGTTCAGAAAGTTGAAACAAGAATGACAGAAAAAACGGTTTTTCCATAAACAAGCTCTAAATCATGTTTGTGCACTCTGGATGTCCAATTTTTGCTGTGCTGTCCATTTGAGATGAAATGAACATTGTGGACAGTTTCCAGCAAGTTGCAACATTGAAATACAAAGTAATGTTTTTTTTCCATAAACAAGCTCTAAATCTTGTTTGATGCACTCTGGATGTCCATTTTTTTGCTGTGCTGTCTATTTGATATGAAATGAACATTGTGGACAGTTTTCAGCAAGTTCAGAAAGTTGAAACATTGAAATAAGAAAAAACTGTTTTTCCATAAACAAGCTCTAAATCATGTTTGATGCACTCTGGATGTCCAATGTTTTGCTGTGCTGTCTATTTGAGATTAAATGAACATTGTGGACAGTTTTCAGCAAGTTGCAACATTGAAATACGAAAAAAAAGTTTTTCCATAAACAAGCTCTAAATCATGTTTGAAGCACTATGGATGTCCAATTTTTGCTGTGCTGTCTATTTGATATGAAATGAACATTGTGGACAGTTTTCAGCAAGTTGCTACATTGAAAAAAAAACGTTTTTTTTCATAAACAAGCTCTAAATCATGTTTGATGAACTCTGGATGTCAATTTTTTTGCTTTTCTGTCTATTTGAGATGAAATGAACATTGTGGACAGTTTTCAGCAAGTTGCAACATTGAAATACAAAAAAAACGTTTTTTTCACAAACAAGCTCTAAATCATGTTTGATGCACTCTGGATGTCCAATTTTTGCTGTGCTGTCCATTTGAGATGAAATGAACATTGTGGACAGTTTCCAGCAAGTTGCAACATTGAAATACAAAAAATGTTTTTTCCATAAACAAGCTTTAAATCATGTTTCATGCACTCTGGATGTCCAATGTTTTGCTGTGCTGTCTATTTGAGATGAAATGAACATTGTGGACAGTTTTCAGCAAGTTCAGAAAGTTGAAACAAGAATGACAGAAAAAACGGTTTTTCCATAAACAAGCTCTAAATCATGTTTGTGCACTCTGGATGTCCAATGTTTTGCTGTGCTGTCTATTTGAGATTAAATGAACATTGTGGACAGTTTTCAGCAAGTTGCAACCTTGAAATACAAAGTAATGTTTTTTTTCCATAAACAAGCTCTAAATCTTGTTTGTGCACTCTGGATGTCCAATGTTTTGCTGTGCTGTCTATTTGAGATTAAATGAACATTGTGGACAGTTTTCAGCAAGTTGCAACATTGAAATACGAAAAAAAAAATTTTTCATAAACAAGCTCTAAATCATGTTTGATGAACTCTGGATGTCAATTTTTTTTGCTTTTCTGTCTATTTGAGATGAAATGAACATTGTGGACAGTTTTCAGCAAGTTCAGAAAGTTGATACAAGAAATACAGAAAAAACTGTTTTTCCATAAACAAGCTCTAAATCTTGTTTGATGCACTCTGGATGTCCAATTTTTGCTGTGCTGTCAATTTGATATGAAATGAACATTGTGGACAGTTTTCAGCAAGTTGCAACATTGAAATACAAAAAAAAACGTTTTTTCACAAACAAGCTCTAAATCATGTTTGATGCACTCTGGATGTCCAATTTTTGCTGTGCTGTCCATTTGAGATGAAATGAACATTGTGGACAGTTTCCAGCAAGTTGCAACATTGAAATACAAAAAATGTTTTTTCCATAAACAAGCTTTAAATCATGTTTCATGCACTCTGGATGTCCAATGTTTTGCTGTGCTGTCTATTTGAGATGAAATGAACATTGTGGACAGTTTTCAGCAAGTTCAGAAAGTTGAAACAAGAATGACAGAAAAAACGTTTTTTCCATAAACAAGCTCTAAATCATGTTTGTGCACTCTGGATGTCCAATGTTTTGCTGTGCTGTCTATTTGAGATTAAATGAACATTGTGGACAGTTTTCAGCAAGTTGCAACCTTGAAATACAAAGTAATGTTTTTTTTCCATAAACAAGCTCTAAATCATGTTTGATGCACTCTGGATGTCCAATATTTGCTGTGCTGTCAATTTGATATGAAATGAACATTGTGGACAGTTTTCAGCAAGTTCAGAAAGTTGAAACAAGAAATACAGAAAAAACTGTTTTTCCATAAACAAGCTTTAAATCATGTTTCATGCACTCTGGATGTCCAATGTTTTGCTGTGCTGTCTATTATAGATGAAATGAACATTGTGGACAGTTTTCGGCAAGTTCAGAAAGTTGAAACATTGAAATACAAAAAAAAAAACGTTTTCCATAAACAAGCTCTAAATCATGTTTGATGCACTATGGATGTCCAATTTTTGCTGTGCTGTCAATTTGATATGAAATGAACATTGTGGACAGTTTTCGGCAAGTTCAGAAAGTTGAAACATTGAAATACAAAAGAAACTTTTCCATAACAAGCTCTAAATCTTGTTTGATGCACTCTGGATGTCCATTTTTTTGCTGTGCTGTCTATTTGAGATTAAATGAACATTGTGGACAGTTTTCAGCAAGTTCAGAAAGTTGAAACATTGAAATAAGAAAAAACTGTTTTTCCATAAACAAGCTCTAAATCATGTTTGATGCACTCTGGATGTCCAATTTTTTGCTGTGCTGTCTATTTGAGATTAAATGAACATTGTGGACAGTTTTCAGCAAGTTGCAACATTGAACTACAAAAAAATGTTTTTTTTTCCATAAACAAGCTCTAAATCATGTTTGATGCACTCTGGATGTCCAATTTTTGCTGTGCTGTCCATTTGAGATTAAATGAACATTGTGGACAGTTTCCAGCAAGTTGCAACATTGAAATACAAAAAATATTTTTACCATAAACAAGCTTTAAATCATGTTTCATGCACTCTGGATGTCCAATGTTTTGCTGTGCTGTCTATTTGAGATGAAATGAACATTGTGGACAGTTTTCAGCAAGTTGCAACATTGAACTACAAAAAAATGTTTTTATTTCCATAAACAAGCTCTAAATCATTGTTTATGCACTCTGGGTGTCCAATTTTTGCTGTGCTGTCCATTTGAGATGAAATGAACATTGTGGACAGTTTTCAGCAAGTTGCAACATTGAACTACAAAAAAATGTTTTTATTTCCATAAACAAGCTCTAAATCATGTTTGATGCACTCTGGATGTCCAATATTTGCTGTGCTGTCAATGTTAATATGAAATGAACATTGTGGACAGTTTCCAGCAAGTTCAGAAAGTTGAAACAAGAAATACAGAAAAAACTTTTTTTCCATAAACAAGCTTTAAATCATGTTTCATGCACTCTGGATGTCCAATGTTTTGCTGTGCTGTCTATTATAGATGAAATGAACATTGTGGACAGTTTTCAGCAAGTTGCAACATTGAATTACAAAAAAATGTTTTTAATCCATAAACAAGCTCTAAATCATGTTTGATGCACTCTGGGTGTCCAATTTTTGCTGTGCTGTCCATTTGAGATGAAATGAACATTGTGGACAGTTTTCAGCAAGTTGCAACATTGAACTACAAAAAAATGCTTTTTTTCCATAAACAAGCTCTAAATCATGTTTGATGCACTATGGATGTCCAATTTTTGCTGTGCTGTCAATTTGATATGAAATGAACATTGTGGACAGTTTTCGGGCAAGTTCAGAAAGTTGAAACATTGAAATACAAAAAAAAACGTTTTCCATAAACAAGCTCTAATCTTGTTTGATGCACTCTGGATGTCCACTTTTTGCTGTGCTGTCTATTTGATATGAAATGAACATTGTGACAGTTTTCAGCAAGTTCAGAAAGTTGAAACATTGAAATAAGAAAAAACTGTTTTTCCATAAACAAGCTTTAAATCATGTTTCATGCACTCTGGATGTCCAATGTTTTGCTGTGCTGTCTATTTGAGATGAAATGAACATTGTGGACAGTTTTCAGCAAGTTCAGAAAGTTGAAACAAGAAATACAGAAAAAACGTTTTTCCATAAACAAGCTCTAAATCATGTTTGTGCACTCTGGATGTCCAATGTTTTGCTGTGCTGTCTATTTGATATGAAATGAACATTGTGGACAGTTTTTCAGCAAGTTCAGAAAGTTGAAACAAGAAATACAGAAAAAACTGTTTTTCCATAAACAAGCTTTAAATCATGTTTCATGCACTCTGGATGTCCAATGTTTTGCTGTGCTGTCTATTATAGATGAAATGAACATTGTGGACAGTTTTCGGCAAGTTCAGAAAGTTGAAACATTGAAATACAAAAGAAACTTTCCATAAACAAGCTCTAAATCTTGTTTGATGCACTCTGGATGTCCATTTTTTTGCTGTGCTGTCTATTTGAGATTAAATGAACATTGTGGACGTTTCAGCAGTTCAGAAAGTTGAAACATTGAAATAAGAAAAAACTGTTTTTCCATAACAAGCTCTAAATCATGTTTGATGCACTCTGGATGTCCAATTTTTTGCTGTGCTGTCTATTGGAGATTAATGAACATTGTGGACAGTTTTCAGCAAGTTGCAACATTGAACTACAAAAAAATGTTTTGTTCCATAACAAGCTCTAAATCATGTTGGATGCACTCTGGATGTCCAATTTTGCTGTGCTGTCCATTTGAGATTAAATGACATTGTGGACAGTTTCCAGCAAGTTGCAACATTGAAATACAAAAAATATTTTTACCATAAACAAGCTTTAAATCATGTTTCATGCACTCTGGATGTCCAATGTTTTGCTGTGCTGTCTATTTGAGATGAAATGAACATTGTGAACAGTTTTCAGCAAGTTGCAACATTGAACTACAAAAAAATGTTTTTATTTCCATAAACAAGCTCTAAATCATTGTTTATGCACTCTGGGTGTCCAATTTTTGCTGTGCTGTCCATTTGAGATGAAATGAACATTGTGGACAGTTTTTCAGCAAGTTGCAACATTGAACTACAAAAAAATGTTTTTATTTCCATAAACAAGCTCTAATCATGTTTGATGCACTCTGGATGTCCAATATTTGCTGTGCTGTCAATGTTAATATGAAATGAACATTGTGGACAGTTTCCAGCAAGTTCAGAAAGTTGAAACAAGAAATACAGAAAAAACTGTTTTTTCCATAAACAAGCTTTAAATCATGTTTCATGCACTCTGGATGTCCAAGGTTTGCTGTGCTGTCTATTATAGATGAAATGAACATTGTGGACAGTTTTCAGCAAGTTGCAACATTGAATTACAAAAAAATGTTTTTAATCCATAACAAGTTCTAAATCATGTTTGATGCACTCTGGTGTCCAATTTTTGCTGTGCTGTCCATTTGAGATGAAATGAACATTGTGGACAGTTTCAGCAAGTTGCAACATTGAACTACAAAAAAATGCTTTTTTTTCCATAAACAAGCTCTAAATCATGTTTGATGCACTATGGATGTCCAATTTTTGCTGTGCTGTCAATTTGATATGAAATGAACATTGTGGACAGTTTTCGGCAAGTTCAGAAAGTTGAAACATTGAAATACAAAAAAAAACGTTTTCCATAAACAAGCTCTAAATCTTGTTTGATGCACTCTGGATGTCCACTTTTTTGCTGTGCTGTCTATTTGATATGAAATGAACATTGTGGACAGTTTCAGCAAGTTCAGAAAGTTGAAACATTGAAATAAGAAAAAACTGTTTTTCCATAAACAAGCTTTAAATCATGTTTCATGCACTCTGGATGTCCAATGTTTTGCTGTGCTGTCTATTTGAGATGAAATGAACATTGTGGACAGTTTCAGCAAGTTCAGAAAGTTGAAACAAGAAATACAGAAAAAACGTTTTTTCCATAAACAAGCTCTAATCATGTTTGTGCACTCTGGATGTCCAATGTTTTGCTGTGCTGTCTATTTGAGATGAAATGAACATTGTGGACAGTTTTCAGCAAGTTGCAACATTGATTAAAAAAAATGTTTTTAATCCATAAACAAGCTCTAAATCATGTTTGATGCACTCTGGATGTCCAATTTTGCTGTGCTGTCCATTGAGATGAAATGAACATTGTGGACAGTTTTCGGCAAGTTCAGAAAGTTGAAACATTGAAATACAAAAAAAAACGTTTTCCATAAACAGCTCTAAATCTTGTTTGATGCACTCTGGATGTCAATTTTTTGCTGTGGCTGTCTATTTTGATATGAAATGAACATTGTGGACAGTTTTCAGACAAGTTCAGAAAGTTGAAACATTGAAATAAGAAAAACTGTTTTTCCATAAACAAGCTCTAAATCATGTTTGATGCACTCTGGATGTCCAATGTTTTGCTGTGCTGTCTAGTTGAAGCTTAAATGAACATTGTGACAGTTTCAGCAAGTTGCAACATTGAATTACAAAAAAAAGTTTTTAATACCATAAACAAGCTCTAAATCATGTTGATGACTCTGATGTCCAATGTTTTGCTGTGCTGTCTATTTGAGATTAAATGAACATTGTGGACAGTTTTCAGCAAGTTGCAACATTGAATTAGCAACAAAAATGTTTTTCCATAAACAAGCTCTAAATCATGTTTGATGCACTATGGATGTCCATTTTTGCTGTGCTGTCTATTGATATGAAATGGAACATTGTGGACAGTTTTCAGCAAGTTGCTACATTGAAAAAAAAACGTTTTTTTTCATAAACAAGCTCTAAATCATGTTTGATGAACTCTGGATGTCAATTTTTTTGCTTTTCTGTCTATTGAGATGAAATGAACATTGTGGACAGTTTTCAAGCAAATTCAGAAAGTTGAAACATTGAAATACAGAAAAAACGTTTTTTTCCATAAACAAGCTCTAAATCATTTTTGATGCATTCTGGTTGTCCAATTTTTGTTGTGCTGTCCATTTGAGATGAAATGAACATTGTGGACAGTTTTCAGCGAGTTGCAACATTGAACTACAATTTTTTTTCTCCATAAACAAGCTCTAAATCATGTTTGATGCACTCTGGATGGTCCAATATTTGCTGTGCTGTCATGTTAATATGAAATGAACATTGTGGACAGTTTCCAGCAAGTTTCAGAAAGTTGAAACAAGAAATACAGAAAAAAACTGTTTTTCCATAAATAAGCTTTAAATCATGTTTCATGCACTCTGGATGTCCAATGTTTTGCTGTGCTGTCTATTATAGATGAAATGAACATTGGTGGACAGTTTCAGCAAGTTGCAACATTGAATTACAAAAAAATGTTTTAAATCCATAAACAAGCTCTAAATCATGTTTGATGCACTCTGGATGTCCAATTTTTGCTGTGCTGTCCATTTGAGATGAAATGAACATTGTGGACAGTTTTCAGCAAGTTGCAACATTGAACTACAAAAAATGCTTTTTTTTCCATAAACAAGCTCTAAATCATGTTTGATGCACTATGGATGTCCAATTTTTGCTGTGCTGTCAATTTGATATGAAATGAACATTGTGGACAGTTTTCGGCAAGTTCAGAAGTTGAAACATTGAAATACAAAAAAACGTTTTCCATAAACAAGCTCTAAATCTTGTTTGATGCACTCTGGATGTCCACTTTTTTGCTGTGCTGTCTATTGATATGAAATGAACATTGTGGACAGTTTTCAGCAAGTTCAGAAAGTTGAAACATTGAAATAAGAAAAAACTGTTTTTTCCATAAACAAGCTTTAAATCATGTTTCATGCACTCTGGATGTCCAATGTTTTGCTGTGCTGTCTATTTGAGATGAAATGAACATTGTGGACAGTTTTCAGCAAGTTCAGAAAGTTGAAACAAGAAATACAGAAAAAAACGTTTTTTCCATAAACAAGCTCTAAATCATGTTTGTGCACTCTGGATGTCCAATGTTTGCTGTGCTGTCTATTTGAGATGAAATGAACATTGTGGACAGTTTTCAGCAAGTTGCAACATTGAATTACAAAAAAATTTTTTTAATCCATAAACAAGCTCTAAATCATGTTTGATGCACTCTGGATGTCCAATTTTTGCTGTGCTGTCCATTTGAGATGAAATGAACATTGTGGACAGTTTTCGGCAAGTTCAGAAAGTTGAAACATTGAAATACAAAAAAAACGTTTTCCATAAACAAGCTCTAAATCTTGTTTGATGCACTCTGGATGTCAATTTTTTTGCTGTGCTGTCTATTTGATATGAAATGAACATTGTGGACAGTTTTCAGCAAGTTCAGAAAGTTGAAACATTGAAATAAGAAAAAACTGTTTTTCCATAAACAAGCTCTAAATCATGTTTGATGCACTCTGGATGTCCAATGTTTTGCTGTGCTGTCTATTTGAGATTAAATGAACATTGTGGACAGTTTTCAGCAAGTTGCAACATTGAATTACAAAAAAAAATGTTTTTAATCCATAAACAAGCTCTAAATCATGTTTGATGCACTCTGGATGTCCAATGTTTTGCTGTGCTGTCTATTTGAGATTAAATGAACATTGTGGACAGTTTTCAGCAAGTTGCAACATTGAAATACGAAAAAATGTTTTTCCATAAACAAGCTCTAAATCATGTTTTGATGCACTATGGATGTCCCAATTTTTGCTGTGCTGTCTATTTGATATGAAATGAACATTGTGGACAGTTTTCAGCAAGTTGCTACATTGAAAAAAAACGTTTTTTTTCATAAACAAGCTCTAAATCATGTTTGATGAACTCTGGATGTCAATTTTTTGCTTTTCTGTCTATTTGAGATGAATGAACATTGTTGGACAGTTTTCAGCAAATTCAGAAAGTTGAAACTTGAAATACAGAAAAAACGTGTTTTTCCATAAAACAAGCTCTAAGATCATTTTTGATGCATTCTGGTTGTCCAATTTTTGTTGTGCTGTCCATTTGAGATGAAATGAACATTGTGGACAGTTTTCAGCGAGTTGCAACATTGAACTACAATTTTTTTTCCATAAACACGCTCTAAATCATTTTTGATGCACCTGGATGTCCACTTTTTGCTGTGCTGTCATTTCAGATAAATGACATTGTGGACAGTTTCAGCAGTTGCAACATTGAAATACAAAAAAAAACTTTTTACCATAAAACAAGCTCTTAAATCAGTTTCAATGCACTCTGGAAGTGTGGTCCAATTTGGGGGATTTGCTGTGCTGTCCATTTGAGATGAAATGAACATTGTGGACAGGTTTCCAGCAAGTTGCAACATTGAAATACAAAAAATGTTTTTTCCATAAACAAGCTTTAAATCATGTTTCATGCACTCTGGATGTCCAATGTTTTGCTGTGCTGTCTATTTGAGATGAAATGAACATTGTGGACAGTTTTCAGCAAGTTCAGAAAGTTGAAACAAGAATGACAGAAAAAACGGTTTTTCCATAAACAAGCTCTAAATCATGTTTGATGCACTCTGGATGTCCAATGTTTTGCTGTGCTGTCTATTTGAGATGAAATGAACATTGTGGACAGTTTTCAGCAAGTTGCAACATTGAAATACAAAAAAATGTTTTTTTCCATAAACAAGCTCTAAATCATGTTTGATGCACTCTGGATGTCCAATTTTTGCTGTGCTGTCTATTTGAGATGAAATGAACATTGTGGACAGTTTTCAGCAAGTTCAGAAAGTTGAAACAAGAAATACAGAAAAAACTGTTTTTCCATAAACAAGCTCTAAATCATGTTTGATGCACTCTGGATGTCCAATGTTTTGCTGTGCTGTCTATTTGAGATGAAATGAACATTGTGGACAGTTTTCAGCAAGTTGCAACATTGAAATACAAAAAAATGTTTTTTCCATAAACAAGCTCTAAATCATGTTTGATGCACTCTGGATGTCCAATTTTTGCTGTGCTGTCTATTTGAGATGAAATGAACATTGTGGACAGTTTTCAGCAAGTTGCAACATTGAACTACAAAAAAATGTTTTTTTTCCATAAACAAGCTCTAAATCATGTTTGATGCACTCTGGATGTCCAATTTTTGCTGTGCTGTCAATTTGAGATGAAATGAACATTGTGGACAGTTTTCAGCAAGTTCAGAAAGTTGAAACATTGAAATACAAAAAAAACGTTTTCCATAAACAAGCTCTAAATCATGTTTGATGCACTCTGGATGTCCAATTTTTGCTGTGCTGTCTATTTGAGATGAAATGAACATTGTGGACAGTTTTCAGCAAGTTCAGAAAGTTGAAACATTGAAATAAGAAAAAACTGTTTTTCCATAAACAAGCTCTAAATCATGTTTGATGCACTCTGGATGTCCAATGTTTTGCTGTGCTGTCTATTTGAGATGAAATGAACATTGTGGACAGTTTTCAGCAAGTTCAGAAAGTTGAAACAAGAAATACAGAAAAACGTTTTTTCCATAAACAAGCTCTAAATCATGTTTGATGCACTCTGGATGTCCAATGTTTTGCTGTGCTGTCTATTTGAGATGAAATGAACATTGTGGACAGTTTTCAGCAAGTTGCAACATTGAAATACAAAAAAATGTTTTTTCCATAAACAAGCTCTAAATCATGTTTGATGCACTCTGGATGTCCAATTTTTGCTGTGCTGTCTATTTGAGATGAAATGAACATTGTGGACAGTTTTCAGCAAGTTCAGAAAGTTGAAACATTGAAATACAAAAAAAACGTTTTTCCATAAACAAGCTCTAAATCATGTTTGATGCACTCTGGATGTCCAATTTTTTGCTGTGCTGTCTATTTGAGATGAAATGAACATTGTGGACAGTTTCTCAGCAAGTTGAAACATTGAAATACAAAAAAAACGTTTTTCCATAAACAAGCTCTAAATCATGTTTGATGCACTCTGGATGTCCAATTTTTGCTGTGCTGTCTATTTGAGATGAAATGAACATTGTGGACAGTTTTCAGCAAGTTGCAACATTGAAATACAAAAAATTTTTTCCATAAACAAGCTCTAAATCATGTTTGATGCACTCTGGATGTCCAATTTTTGCTGTGCTGTCAATTTCATATGAAATGAACATTGTGGACAGTTTTCAGCAAGTTGCAACATTGAAATACAAAAAAACGTTTTTTTCCATAAACAAGCTCTAAATCATGTTTGATGCACTCTGGATGTCCAATTTTTGCTGTGCTGTCTATTTGAGATGAAATGAACATTGTGGACAGTTTTCAGCAAGTTGCAACATTGAAATACAAAAAATGTTTTTTCCATAAACAAGCTCTAAATCATGTTTGATGCACTCTGGATGTCCAATGTTTTGCTGTGCTGTCTATTTGAGATGAAATGAACATTGTGGACAGTTTTCAGCAAGTTCAGAAAGTTGAAACAAGAATACAAAAAAAACGTTTTTCCATAAACAAGCTCTAAATCATGTTTGATGCACTCTGGATGTCCAATTTTTGCTGTGCTGTCTATTTGAGATGAAATGAACATTGTGGACAGTTTTCAGCAAGTTGAAAGTTGAAACATTGAAATACAAAAAAACGTTTTTCCATAAACAAGCTCTAAATCATGTTTGATGCACTCTGGATGTCCAATTTTTGCTGTGCTGTCTATTTGAGATGAAATGAACATTGTGGACAGTTTTCAGCAAGTTCAAAAATTGAAACAAAAAAAATGTTTTTCCATAAACAAGCTCTAAATCATGTTTGATGCACTCTGGATGTCCAATTTTTGCTGTGCTGTCTATTTGAGATGAAATGAACATTGTGGACAGTTTTCAGCAAGTTGCAACATTGAAATACAAAAAAATTTTTTTCCATAAACAAGCTCTAAATCATGTTTGATGCACTCTGGATGTCCAATTTTTGCTGTGCTGTCTATTTGAGATGAAATGAACATTGTGGACAGTTTTCAGCAAGTTGCAACATTGAAATACAAAAAAATTTTTCCATAAACAAGCTCTAAATCATGTTTGATGCACTCTGGATGTCCAATTTTTGCTGTGCTGTCTATTTGAGATGAAATGAACATTGTGGACAGTTTTCAGCAAGTTGCAACATTGAAATACAAAAAAATGTTTTTTCCATAGACAAGCTCTAAATCATGTTTGATGCACTCTGGATGTCCAATTTTTGCTGTGCTGTCTATTTGAGATGAAATGAACATTGTGGACAGTTTTCAGCAAGTTGCAACATTGAAATACAAAAAAAAATGTTTTTTTTCCATAAACAAGCTCTAAATCATGTTTGATGCACTCTGGATGTCCAATATTTGCTGTGCTGTCAATTTGATGTGAAATGAACATTGTGGACAGTTTTCAGCAAGTTCAGAAAGTTGAACATTGAAATACAAAAAAAACGTTTTCCATAAACAAGCTCTAAATCATGTTTGATGCACTCTGGATGTCCAATTTTTTGCTGTGCTGTCTATTTGAGATGAAATGAACATTGTGGACAGTTTTCAGCAAGTTCAGAAAGTTGAAACATTGAAATACAGAAAAAACTGTTTTTCCATAAACAAGCTCTAAATCATGTTTGATGCACTCTGGATGTCCAATTTTTGCTGTGCTGTCTATTTGAGATGAAATGAACATTGTGGACAGTTTTCAGCAAGTTCAAAAGTTGAAACATAAATACAAAAAAAAACGTTTTCCATAAACAAGCTCTAAATCATGTTTGATGCACTCTGGATGTCCAATTTTTGCTGTGCTGTCTATTTGAGATGAAATGAACATTGTGGACAGTTTTCAGCAAGTTGCAAGTTGAACATTGAAATACAAAAAAAACGTTTTTCCATAAACAAGCTCTAAATCATGTTTGATGCACTCTGGATGTCCAATTTTTGCTGTGCTGTCTATTTGAGATGAAATGAACATTGTGGACAGTTTTCAGCAAGTTGCAACATTGAAATACAAAAAAAATGTTTTTTCCATAAACAAGCTCTAAATCATGTTTGATGCACTCTGGATGTCCAATTTTTGCTGTGCTGTCTATTTGAGATGAAATGAACATTGTGGACAGTTTTCAGCAAGTTGCAACATTGAAATACAAAAAAAGGTTTTTTCCATAAACAAGCTCTAAATCATGTTTGATGCACTCTGGATGTCCAATTTTTGCTGTGCTCTCTATTTGAGATGAAATGAACATTGTGGACAGTTTTCAGCAAGTTGCAACATTGAAATACAAAAAAACGTTTTTTTTCCATAAACAAGCTCTAAATCATGTTTGATGCACTCTGGATGTCCAATTTTTGCTGTGCTGTCTATTTGAGATGAAATGAACATTGTGGACAGTTTTCAGCAAGTTGCAACATTGAAATACAAAAAAAACTGTTTTTCCATAAACAAGCTCTAAATCATGTTTGATGCACTCTGGATGTCCAATTTTTGCTGTGCTGTCTATTTGAGATGAAATGAACATTGTGGACAGTTTTCAGCAAGTTCAGAAAGTTGAAACAAAATACAAAAAAACTGTTTTTCCATAAACAAGCTCTAAATCATGTTTGATGCACTCTGGATGTCCAATGTTTTGCTGTGCTGTCTATTTGAGATGAAATGAACATTGTGGACAGTTTTCAGCAAGTTCAGAAAGTTGAAACATTGAAATACAAAAAAAACTGTTTTTCCATAAACAAGCTCTAAATCATGTTTGATGCACTCTGGATGTCCAATGTTTTGCTGTGCTGTCTATTTGAGATGAAATGAACATTGTGGACAGTTTTCAGCAAGTTGCAACATTGAATTACAAAAAAAAACTGTTTTTCCATAAACAAGCTCTAAATCATGTTTGATGCACTCTGGATGTCCAATTTTTGCTGTGCTGTCTATTTGAGATGAAATGAACATTGTGGACAGTTTTCAGCAAGTTCAAAATTGAATACAAAAAACTGTTTTTCCATAAACAAGCTCTAAATCATGTTTGATGCACTCTGGATGTCCAATTTTTGCTGTGCTGTCTATTTGAGATGAAATGAACATTGTGGACAGTTTTCAGCAAGTTCAGAAAGTTGAAACAAGAATACAAAAAACTGTTTTTCCATAAACAAGCTCTAAATCATGTTTGATGCACTCTGGATGTCCAATTTTTGCTGTGCTGTCTATTTGAGATGAAATGAACATTGTGGACAGTTTTCAGCAAGTTGCAACATTGAAATACAAAAAAATGTTTTTTTCCATAAACAAGCTCTAAATCATGTTTGATGCACTCTGGATGTCCAATTTTTGCTGTGCTGTCTATTTGAGATGAAATGAACATTGTGGACAGTTTTCAGCAAGTTCAGAAAGTTGAAACAAAAAAAAAAAAATTTTTCCATAAACAAGCTCTAAATCATGTTTGATGCACTCTGGATGTCCAATTTTTGCTGTGCTGTCTATTTGAGATGAAATGAACATTGTGGACAGTTTTCAGCAAGTTCAGAAAGTTGAAACAAGAAATACAGAAAAACTGTTTTTCCATAAACAAGCTCTAAATCATGTTTGATGCACTCTGGATGTCCAATGTTTTGCTGTGCTGTCTATTTGAGATGAAATGAACATTGTGGACAGTTTTCAGCAAGTTGCAACATTGAATTACAAAAAAATTTTTTTTCCATAAACAAGCTCTAAATCATGTTTGATGCACTCTGGATGTCCAATTTTTGCTGTGCTGTCTATTTGAGATGAAATGAACATTGTGGACAGTTTTCAGCAAGTTCAGAAAGTTGAAACATTGAAATACAAAAAAATGTTTTTCCATAAACAAGCTCTAAATCATGTTTGATGCACTCTGGATGTCCAATTTTTGCTGTGCTGTCTATTTGAGATGAAATGAACATTGTGGACAGTTTTCAGCAAGTTCAGAAAGTTGAAACAAGAAATACAGAAAAACTGTTTTTCCATAAACAAGCTCTAAATCATGTTTGATGCACTCTGGATGTCCAATGTTTTGCTGTGCTGTCTATTTGAGATGAAATGAACATTGTGGACAGTTTTCAGCAAGTTGCAACATTGAAATACAAAAAAATGTTTTTCCATAAACAAGCTCTAAATCATGTTTGATGCACTCTGGATGTCCAATTTTTGCTGTGCTGTCTATTTGAGATGAAATGAACATTGTGGACAGTTTTCAGCAAGTTGCAACATTGAAATACAAAAAAATTTTTTTCCATAAACAAGCTCTAAATCATGTTTGATGCACTCTGGATGTCCAATTTTTGCTGTGCTGTCTATTTGAGATGAAATGAACATTGTGGACAGTTTTCAGCAAGTTCAGAAAGTTGAAACATTGAAATAAGAAAAACTGTTTTTCCATAAACAAGCTCTAAATCATGTTTGATGCACTCTGGATGTCCAATTTTTTGCTGTGCTGTCTATTTGAGATGAAATGAACATTGTGGACAGTTTTCAGCAAGTTGCAACATTGAAATACAAAAAAAGTTTTTCCATAAACAAGCTCTAAATCATGTTTGATGCACTCTGGATGTCCAATGTTTGCTGTGCTGTCTATTTGAGATGAAATGAACATTGTGGACAGTTTTCAGCAAGTTGCAACATTGAAATACAAAAAAATGTTTTTTTCCATAAACAAGCTCTAAATCATGTTTGATGCACTCTGGATGTCCAATTTTTGCTGTGCTGTCTATTTGAGATGAAATGAACATTGTGGACAGTTTTCAGCAAGTTCAGAAAGTTGAAACAAGAAATACAGAAAAAACTGTTTTTCCATAAACAAGCTCTAAATCATGTTTGATGCACTCTGGATGTCCAATGTTTTGCTGTGCTGTCTATTTAGATGAAATGAACATTGTGGACAGTTTTCAGCAAGTTCAGAAAGTTGAAACATTGAAATACAAAAAAAACGTTTTCCATAAACAAGCTCTAAATCATGTTTGATGCACTCTGGATGTCCAATGTTTTGCTGTGCTGTCTATTTGAGATGAAATGAACATTGTGGACAGTTTTCAGCAAGTTGCAACATTGAATTACAAAAAAATGTTTTTTCCATAAACAAGCTCTAAATCATGTTTGATGCACTCTGGATGTCCAATTTTTGCTGTGCTGTCTATTTGAGATGAAATGAACATTGTGGACAGTTTTCAGCAAGTTGCAACATTGAAATACAAAAAAATGTTTTTCCATAAACAAGCTCTAAATCATGTTTGATGCACTCTGGATGTCCAATTTTTGCTGTGCTGTCTATTTGAGATGAAATGAACATTGTGGACAGTTTTCAGCAAGTTGCAACATTGAACTACAAAAAAATGTTTTTCCATAAACAAGCTCTAAATCATGTTTGATGCACTCTGGATGTCCAATTTTTGCTGTGCTGTCTATTTGAGATGAAATGAACATTGTGGACAGTTTTCAGCAAGTTCAGAAAGTTGAAACATTGAAATACAAAAAAAATTTTTCCATAAACAAGCTCTAAATCATGTTTGATGCACTCTGGATGTCCAATTTTTTGCTGTGCTGTCTATTTGAGATGAAATGAACATTGTGGACAGTTTTCAGCAAGTTCAGAAAGTTGAAACATTGAAATAAAAAAAAACTGTTTTTCCATAAACAAGCTCTAAATCATGTTTGATGCACTCTGGATGTCCAATTTTTGCTGTGCTGTCTATTTGAGATGAAATGAACATTGTGGACAGTTTTCAGCAAGTTGCAACATTGAAATACAAAAAAATGTTTTTCCATAAACAAGCTCTAAATCATGTTTGATGCACTCTGGATGTCCAATTTTTGCTGT
Source organism: Oncorhynchus kisutch (assembly GCF_002021735.2). Classification (NCBI taxonomy): domain Eukaryota; kingdom Metazoa; phylum Chordata; class Actinopteri; order Salmoniformes; family Salmonidae; genus Oncorhynchus; species Oncorhynchus kisutch. Next base: position 97,060 of record NW_022262772.1, read on the forward strand.
GCTGTCTATTTGAGATGAAATGAACATTGTGGACAGTTTTCAGCAAGTTGCAACATTGAACTACAAAAAAAATGCTTTTTTTTTCCATAAACAAGCTCTAAATCATGTTTGATGCACTATGGATGTCCAATTTTTGCTGTGCTGTCAATTTGATATGAAATGAACATTGTGGACAGTTTTCAGCAAGTTCAGAAAGTTGAAACATTGAAATAAGAAAAAACTGTTTTTCCATAAACAAGCTCTAAATCATGTTTGATGCACTCTGGATGTCAAATTTTTTGCTGTGCTGTCTATTTGAGATTAAATGAACATTGTGGACAGTTTTCAGCAAGTTGCAACATTGAACTACAAAAAAATGTTTTTTTCCATAAACAAGCTCTAAATCATGTTTGATGCACTCTGGATGTCCAATTTTTGCTGTGCTGTCTATTTGAGATGAAATGAACATTGTGGACAGTTTTCAGCAAGTTGCAACATTGAAATACAAAAAATATTTTTCCATAAACAAGCTCTAAATCATGTTTGATGCACTCTGGATGTCCAATGTTTTGCTGTGCTGTCTATTTGAGATGAAATGAACATTGTGGACAGTTTTCAGCAAGTTGCAACATTGAAATACAAAAAAATTTTTTTTCCATAAACAAGCTCTAAATCATGTTTGATGCACTCTGGATGTCCAATTTTTGCTGTGCTGTCTATTTGAGATGAAATGAACATTGTGGACAGTTTTCAGCAAGTTGCAACATTGAACTACAAAAAAATGTTTTTAATCCATAAACAAGCTCTAAATCATGTTTGATGCACTCTGGATGTCCAATGTTTTGCTGTGCTGTCTATTTGAGATTAAATGAACATTGTGGACAGTTTTCAGCAAGTTGCAACATTGAAATACAAAAAAATGTTTTTTCCATAAACAAGCTCTAAATCATGTTTGATGCACTCTGGATGTCCAATTTTTGCTGTGCTGTCTATTTGAGATGAAATGAACATTGTGGACAGTTTTCAGCAAGTTGCAACATTGAACTACAAAAAAAATGTTTTTTTCCATAAACAAGCTCTAAATCATGTTTGATGCACTCTGGATGTCCAATTTTTGCTGTGCTGTCTATTTGAGATGAAATGAACATTGTGGACAGTTTTCAGCAAGTTCAGAAAGTTGAAACATTGAAATAAGAAAAAACTGTTTTTCCATAAACAAGCTCTAAATCATGTTTGATGCACTCTGGATGTCCAATTTTTGCTGTGCTGTCTATTTGAGATGAAATGAACATTGTGGACAGTTTTCAGCAAGTTGCAACATTGAAATACAAAAAAATGTTTTTTTCCATAAACAAGCTCTAAATCATGTTTGATGCACTCTGGATGTCCAATTTTTGCTGTGCTGTCTATTTGAGATGAAATGAACATTGTGGACAGTTTTCAGCAAGTTGCAACATTGAAATACAAAAAATTTTTTCCATAAACAAGCTCTAAATCATGTTTGATGCACTCTGGATGTCCAATGTTTTGCTGTGCTGTCTATTTGAGATGAAATGAACATTGTGGACAGTTTTCAGCAAGTTGCAACATTGAAATACAAAAAATTTTTTTCCATAAACAAGCTCTAAATCATGTTTGATGCACTCTGGATGTCCAATTTTTGCTGTGCTGTCTATTTGAGATGAAATGAACATTGTGGACAGTTTTCAGCAAGTTGCAACATTGAAATACAAAAAAATGTTTTTTCCATAAACAAGCTCTAAATCATGTTTGATGCACTCTGGATGTCCAATTTTTGCTGTGCTGTCCATTTGAGATGAAATGAACATTGTGGACAGTTTTCAGCAAGTTGCAACATTGAACTACAAAAAAATGCTTTTTTTTCCATAAACAAGCTCTAAATCATGTTTGATGCACTATGGATGTCCAATTTTTGCTGTGCTGTCAATTTGATATGAAATGAACATTGTGGACAGTTTTCAGCAAGTTCAGAAAGTTGAAACATTGAAATAAGAAAAAACTGTTTTTCCATAAACAAGCTCTAAATCATGTTTGATGCACTCTGGATGTCCAATTTTTTGCTGTGCTGTCTATTTGAGATTAAATGAACATTGTGGACAGTTTTCAGCAAGTTGCAACATTGAATTACAAAAAAATGTTTTTAATCCATAAACAAGCTCTAAATCATGTTTGATGCACTCTGGATGTCCAATTTTTGCTGTGCTGTCCATTTGAGATGAAATGAACATTGTGGACAGTTTTCAGCAAGTTGCAACATTGAACTACAAAAAAATTTTTTTCCATAAACAAGCTCTAAATCATGTTTGATGCACTCTGGATGTCCAATTTTTGCTGTGCTGTCTATTTGAGATGAAATGAACATTGTGGACAGTTTTCAGCAAGTTCAGAAAGTTGAAACATTGAAATAAGAAAAAACGTTTTTCCATAAACAAGCTCTAAATCATGTTTGATGCACTCTGGATGTCCAATTTTTGCTGTGCTGTCTATTTGAGATGAAATGAACATTGTGGACAGTTTTCAGCAAGTTCAGAAAGTTGAAACAAGAAATACAGAAAAAACTGTTTTTCCATAAACAAGCTCTAAATCATGTTTGATGCACTCTGGATGTCCAATGTTTTGCTGTGCTGTCTATTTGAGATGAAATGAACATTGTGGACAGTTTTCAGCAAGTTCAGAAAGTTGAAACATTGAAATACAAAAAAAAACGTTTTCCATAAACAAGCTCTAAATCATGTTTGATGCACTCTGGATGTCCAATTTTTGCTGTGCTGTCTATTTGAGATGAAATGAACATTGTGGACAGTTTTCAGCAAGTTCAGAAAGTTGAAACAATACAGAAAAAACTGTTTTTCCATAAACAAGCTCTAAATCATGTTTGATGCACTCTGGATGTCCAATGTTTTGCTGTGCTGTCTATTTGAGATGAAATGAACATTGTGGACAGTTTTCAGCAAGTTGCAACATTGAATTACAAAAAAATGTTTTTAATCCATAAACAAGCTCTAAATCATGTTTGATGCACTCTGGATGTCCAATTTTTGCTGTGCTGTCCATTTGAGATGAAATGAACATTGTGGACAGTTTTCAGCAAGTTGCAACATTGAAATACAAAAAAATTTTTTCCATAAACAAGCTCTAAATCATGTTTGATGCACTCTGGATGTCCAATGTTTTGCTGTGCTGTCTATTTGAGATGAAATGAACATTGTGGACAGTTTTCAGCAAGTTGCAACATTGAAATACAAAAAAATGTTTTTTCCATAAACAAGCTCTAAATCATGTTTGATGCACTCTGGATGTCCAATTTTTGCTGTGCTGTCCATTTGAGATGAAATGAACATTGTGGACAGTTTTCAGCAAGTTGCAACATTGAACTACAAAAAAATGTTTTTTCCATAAACAAGCTCTAAATCATGTTTGATGCACTCTGGATGTCCAATTTTTGCTGTGCTGTCTATTTGAGATGAAATGAACATTGTGGACAGTTTTCAGCAAGTTGCAACATTGAACTACAAAAAAATGCTTTTTTTCCATAAACAAGCTCTAAATCATGTTTGATGCACTCTGGATGTCCAATTTTTGCTGTGCTGTCTATTTGAGATGAAATGAACATTGTGGACAGTTTGTCAGACGTTTCAGAAAGTTGAAACAATGAAATACAGAAAAAACTGTTTTTCCAATAAACAAGCTCTAACTATGTTTCATGCACTCTGGATGTCCAATGTTTGCTGTGCTGTCTATTTGAGATGAAATGAACATTGTGGACCGTTTTCAGCAAGTTCAAAGTTGAACATTGATACAGAAAACAGGTTTTTCCATAAACAAGCTCTAAATCATGTTTGATGCACTCTGGATGTCCAATGTTTTGCTGTGCTGTCTATTGAGATTAAATGAACATTGTGGACAGTTTCAGCAAGTTGCAACATTGAATTACAAAAAATGTTTTTTAATCCATAAACAAGCTCTAAATACATGTTGATGCACTCTGGATGTCCAATTTTTTGCTGTGCTGTCCATTTGAGATGAAATGAACATTGTGGACAGTTTTCAGCAAGTTCAGAAAGTTGAAAAAGGAATACAACAAAATTTTTTTTCCATAAACAAGCTTTAATCATGTTTCATGCACTCTGGATGTCCAATGTTTTGCTGTGCTGTCTATTTGAGATGAAATGAACATTGTGGACAGTTTTCAGCAAGTTCAGAAAGTTGATGAAACAATTGAATACAGAAAAACGTTTTTTCACATAAACAAGCTCTAATCATGTTTGATGCACTCTCTGGATGTCCAATTTTTGCCTGTGCTGTCTCATTTGAGATGAAATGAACATTGTGGACAGTTTTCAGCAAGTTGCCAACATTGAACTACAAAAAATGTTTTTTTTTCCATAAACAAGCTCTAAATCATGTTTGATGCACTCTGGATGCCAATTTTTGCTGTGCGTCCATTTGAGATGAAATGAACATTGTGGACAGTTTACAGCAAGTTGCAACATTGAAACTACAAAAAAATCTTTTTTTCCCATAAACAAGCTCTAAATCATGTTGATGCACTCTGGATGTCCAATTTTTTGCTGTGCTGTCTATTTGATTATAATGAACATTGTGGACAGTTTTCAGCAAGTTGCAACATTGAACTACAAAAAAATGTTTTTTTCCATAAACAAGCCTCTAATCATGTTTGATGCACTCTGGATGTCCAATTTTTGCTGTGCTGTCCATTTGAGATGAAATGAACATTGTGGACAGTTTCCAGCAAGTTGCAACATTGAATACAAAAAATATTTTTACCATAAACACGCTTTAAATATGTTTCATGCACTCTGGATGTCCAATGTTTTGCTGTGCTGTCTATTTGAGATGAATGAACATTATGGACAGTTTTCAGCAAGTTGCAACATTGAACTACAATTTTTTTATTTTTTTCCATAACAAGCTCTAATCATGTTTGATGCACATCTGGATGTCCAATATTTGCTGTGCTGTCCATTTGAGATGAAATGAACATTGTGGACAGTTTTCAGCAAGTTGCAAACATTGAACTACAAAAAAAAGTTTTTAATCCATAACAAGCTCTAAATCATGTTTGATGCACTCTGGATGTCCAATTTTTGCTGTGCTGTCCATTTGAGATGAAATGAACATTGTGGACAGTTTTCAGCAGTTGCAACATTGAACTACAAAAAAAATGCTTTTTTTTCCATAAACCAGCTCTAAATCATGTTTGATGCACTATGGATGTCCAATTTTTTGCTGTGCTGTCAATTTGATAATGAAATGAACATTGTGGGACAGTTTTCAGCAAGTTCAGAAAGTTGAAACATTGAAATAAGAAAAAACTGTTTTTCCCATAAACAATCTCTAAATCATGTTTGATGCACTCTGGATGTCCAATTTTTGCTGTGCTGTCTATTTGAGATTAAATGAACAGTGTGGACAGTTTTCAGCAAGTTGCAACATTGAATTACAAAAAAATGTTTTTTAAATCCATAAACAAGCTCTAAATCATGTTTGATGCACTCTGGATGTCCAATTTTTGCTGTGCTGTCCATTTGAGATGAAATGAACATTGTGGACAGTTTTCAGCAAGTTGCAACATTGAAACTACAAAAAAATGCTTTTTTTCCATAAACAAGCTCAAATCATGTTTGATGCACTATGGATGTCCAATTTTGCCTATGCTGTCCAATATTGATATGAAATGAACATTGTGGACAGTTTTCGGGGCAAAGTTCAGAAAGTTAAACATGAAATACAAAAAAACAGTTTTTCCATAAACAAGCTCTAAATCATGGTTTGATGCACTATGGATGTCCAATTTTTTTGCTGTGCTGGTCAATTTGATATGAAATGAACATTGTGGACAGTTTTCAGCAAGTTCAGAAAGTTGAAACATGAATAAGAAAAAACTGTTTTTTTCATAAACAAGCTCTAAATCATGTTGCATGCACTCTGGATGTCCATGTTTGCTGTGCTGTCTATTTGAGATTAAATGAACAGTGTGGACAGTTTTCAGCAAGTTGCAAAATTGAACTTACAAAAAAAATGTTTTTAATCCATAAACAAGCTCTAAATCATGTTTGATGCACTCTGGATGTCCAATTTTTGCTGTGCTGTCCATTTGAGATGAAATGAACATTGTGGACAGTTTTCAGCAAGTTCAGAAAGTTGAAACAAGAAATACAGAAAAAACTGTTTTTCCATAAACAAGCTCTAAATCATGTTTGATGCACTCTGGATGTCCAATGTTTGCTGTGCTGTCTATTTGAGATGAAATGAACATTGTGGACAGTTTTCAGCAAGTTGCAACATTGAATTACAAAAAAATGTTTTTTCCATAAACAAGCTCTAAATCATGTTTGATGCACTCTGGATGTCCAATTTTTGCTGTGCTGTCTATTTGAGATGAAATGAACATTGTGGACAGTTTTCAGCAAGTTGCAACATTGAAATACAAAAAATTTTTCCATAAACAAGCTCTAAATCATGTTTGATGCACTCTGGATGTCCAATGTTTTGCTGTGCTGTCTATTTGAGATGAAATGAACATTGTGGACAGTTTTCAGCAAGTTGCAACATTGAAATACAAAAAAATGTTTTTTTCCATAAACAAGCTCTAAATCATGTTTGATTGGCACACTCTGGATGTCCAACTTTTTTGCTGTGCTGTCTAATTGATATGAAAATGAACATTGTGGACAGTTTTCGCAAGTTACAGAAAGTTGAAAATTGAAATACAGAAAAACCTGTTTTTCCATAAACAACGCTCTAAATTCATGTTTGCTTGCACTCTGGATGTCCAATTTTTGCTGTGCTGGTCTATTTATAGATTAATGATACATCGTGGACATAGTTTTCAGCAAGTTGCCAAACCTTGAATTACAAACAAAATGTTTTTTAATCCATAAACAACAAGCTCTAAATCATGTTTGCTGCACTCTGGATGTCCAATTTTTTGCTTTTGCTGTCCAATTTGAGATTAATGAACATTGTGGACCAGTTTCCAGCAAGTTTGCAACATTGAAATACAAAAATATTTTTACCATAACAAGCTTTAAATCATGTTTCATGCACTCTGGATGTCCAATGTTTGCTGTGCTGTCTATTTGAGATGAAATGAACATTGTGGACAGTTTTTCAGCAAGTAAGTGCAACATTGAACTACAAAAACATGTTTTTTTCCATAAACAAGCTCTAAATCATGTTTGATGCACTCTGGATGTCCAATATTTGCTGTGCTGTCATTTGAGATGAAATGAACATGTGGGACAGTTTCAGCAAGTTGCAACATGAACTACAAAAAAATGTTTTTAATCATAAAACAAGCTCTAAATCATTGTTTGATGCACTCTGGATGTCAATTTTTGCAGGGGCTGTCCATTTGAGATGAAATGAACATTGTGGACAGTTTTCAGCAAGTTGCAACATTGAAACTACAAAAAAATATTTTTACATAAACAAGCTCTTAAATCATGTTTGATGCACTATGGATGTCCAATTTTTTTGCTGTGCTGTCAATTGGATATGAAATGACATTGTGGACAGTTTTCGGCAAGTTTCCAGAAAGTTGCAACATTTGAATACAAAAAAAAACTTTTCATAAACAAGCTCTAAATCATGTTTGATGCACTCTGGATGTCCATTTTTTGCTGTGCTGTCTATTTGATATGAAATGAACATTGTGGACAGTTTTCAGGCAAGTTCAGAAAGTTGAAACATTGAAATACGAAAAACAGCTTTTTTCCATAAACAAGCTCTAAATCATGTTTGATGCACTCTGGATGTCCAATTTTTTGCTGTGCTGTCTATTTGAGATTAAATGAAACAGTGTGGACAGTTTTCAGCAAGTTGCAACATTGAATTACAAAAAAATGTTTTTAATCCATAAACAAGCTCTAAATCATGTTTGATGCACTCTGGATGTCCAATTTTTGCTGTGCTGTCCATTTGAGATGAAATGAACATTGTGGACAGTTTTCAGCAAGTTGCAACATTGAAATACAAAAAAATATTTTTACCATAAACAAGCTTTAAATCATGTTTCATGCACTCTGGATGTCCAATGTTTTGCTGTGCTGTCTATTGAGATGAAATGAACATTGTGGACAGTTTTCAGCAAGTTGCAACATTGAACTACAAAAAATGCTTTTTTTCCATAAACAAGCTCTAAATCATGTTTGATGCACTATGGATGTCCAATTTTTGCTGTGCTGTCAATTTGATATGAAATGAACATTGTGGACAGTTTTCAGCAAGTTCAGAAAGTTGAAACATTGAAATAAGAAAAAACTGTTTTTCCAATAAACAAGCTTCTAAATCATGTTTGATGCACTCTGGATGTCCAATTTTTTGCTGTGCTGTCTATTTGAGATGAAATGAACATTGTGGACAGTTTTCAGCAAGTTGCAACATTGAACTACAAAAAAAATGTTTTTTCCATAAACAAGCTCTAAATCATGTTTGATGCACTCTGGATGTCCAATTTTTGCTGTGCTGTCCATTTGAGATAAATGAACATTGTGGACAGTTTTCCAGCAAGTTGCAACATTGAAATACAAAAAATATTTTTACCATAAACAAGCTTTAAATCATGTTTCATGCACTCTGGATGTCCAATGTTTTGCTGTGCTGTCTATTGAGATTGAAATGAACATTGTGGACAGTTTCAGCAAGTTGCCGAACATTGAACTACAAAAATGCTTTTTTTTACCATAAACAAGCTCTAAATCATGTTTGATGCACTCTGGATGTCCAAATGTTTGCTGTGCTGTCTATTTGAGATGAAATGAACATTGTGGACAGTTTTCAGCAAGTTGCAACATTGAAATACAAAAACATCTTTTTCCATAACAAGCTCTAAATCATGTTTGATGCACTCTGGATGTCCATTTTTGCTGTGCTGTCTATTTGATATGAAATGAACAGTGTGGACAGTTTTCGCAGTCCGAAGTTGAAACATTGAAATACAAAAAAAAACCTTTTCCATAAACAAGCTCTAAATCATGTTTGATGCACTCGGGATGTCCATTTTTTGCTGTGCTGTCTATTTGATATGAAATGAACATTGTGGACAGTTTTCAGCAAGTTCAGAAAGTTGAAATACAGAAAAACTGTTTTCCATAAACAAGCTCTAAATCATGTTGATTGCACTCTGGATGTCCAATTTTTGCTGTGCTGTCTATTTGAGATGAAATGAACATTGTGGACAGTTTTCAGCAAGTTCAGAAAGTTGAAACAAGAAATACAGAAAAAACTGTTTTTCCATAAACAAGCTCTAAATCATGTTTGATGCACTCTGGATGTCCAATGTTTTGCTGTGCTGTCTATTTGAGATGAAATGAACATTGTGGACAGTTTTCAGCAAGTTGCAACATTGAAATACAAAAAAATGTTTTTTCCATAAACAAGCTCTAAATCATGTTTGATGCACTCTGGATGTCCAATTTTTGCTGTGCTGTCTATTTGAGATGAAATGAACATTGTGGACAGTTTTCAGCAAGTTGCAACATTGAACTACAAAAAAATGTTTTTTTTCCATAAACAAGCTCTAAATCATGTTTGATGCACTCTGGATGTCCAATTTTTGCTGTGCTGTCCATTTGAGATGAAATGAACATTGTGGACAGTTTTCAGCAAGTTCAGAAAGTTGAAACATTGAAATACAAAAAAATGTTTTTTTCCATAAACAAGCTCTAAATCATGTTTGATGCACTCTGGATGTCCAATTTTGCTGTGCTGTCAATTTGATATGAAATGAACATTGGGACAGTTTTCAGCAAGTTCAGAAAGTTTAAACAATGAAATACAGAAAAAACTGTTTTTCCATAAACAAGCTTTAAATCATGTTTCATGCACTCTGGATGTCCAATGTTTTGCTGTGCTGTCTATTATAGATGAAATGAACATTGTGGACAGTTTTCAGCAAGTTGCAACATTGAACTTACAAAAAAATGTTTTTAATCCATAAACAAGCTCTAAATCATGTTTGATGCACCTGGATGTCCAATTTTTGCTGTGCTGTCCATTTGAGATGAAATTAACATTGTGGACAGTTTTCAGCAAGTTGCAACATGAACTACAAAAAAAATGTTTTTTTTCCATAAACAAGCTCTAAATCATGTTTGATGCACTATGGATGTCCAATTTTTGCTGTGCTGTCAATTTGATATGAAATGAACATTGTGGACAGTTTTCGGCAAGTTCAGAAAGTTGAAACATTGAAATACAAAAAAACGTTTTCCATAAACAAGCTCTAAATCTTGTTTGATGCACTCTGGATGTCCACTTTTTTGCTGTGCTATCTATTTGATATGAAATGAACATTGTGGACAGTTTTCAGCAAGTTCAGAAAGTTGAAACATTGAAATAAGAAAAAACTGTTTTTCCATAAACAAGCTTTAAATCATGTTTCATGCACTCTGGATGTCAATGTTTTGCTGTGCTGTCTATTTGAGATGAAATGAACATTGTGGACAGTTTTCAGCAAGTTGCAACATTGAACTACAAAAAAATGTTTTTTTTCCATAAACAGCTCTAATCATGTTTGATGCACTCTGGATGTCCAATTTTTGCTGTGCTGTCCATTTGAGATGAAATTAACATTGTGGACAGTTTTCAGCAAGTTGCAACATTGAACTACAAAAAAATGTTTTTTTTTTCCAATAAACAAGCTCTAAATCATGTTTGATGCACTATGATGTCCAATTTTTGCTGTGCTGTCAATTTGATATGAAATGAACATTGTGGACAGTTTTCGGCAAGTTCAGAAAGTTGAAACATTGAAATACAAAAAAACTTTTCCATAAACAAGCTCTAAATCTTGTTTGATGCACTCTGGATGTCCATTTTTTTGCTGTGCTGTCTATTTGATATGAAATGAACATTGTGGACAGTTTTCAGCAAGTTCAGAAAGTTGAAACATTGAAATAAGAAAAAACTGTTTTTCAATAAACAAGCTCTAAATCATGTTTGATGCACTCTGGATTTCCAATTTTTTGCTGTGCTGTCTATTGAGATTAAATGAACATTGTGGACAGTTTTCAGCAAGTTGCAACATTGAACTACAAAAAAATGTTTTTTTTCCATAAACAAGCTCTAAATCATGTTTGATGCACTCTGGATGTCCAATTTTTGCTGTGCTGTCCATTTGAGATGAAATGAACATTGTGGACAGTTTCCAGCAAGTTGCAACATTGAACTACAAAAAAATGTTTTTTTTTTCCATAAACAAGCTCTAAATCATGTTTTGATGCACTATGGATGTCCAATTTTTGCTGTGCTGTCAATTTGATATGAAATGAACATTGTGGACAGTTTCGGCAAGTTCAGAAAGTTGAAACATTGAAATACAAAAAAAACTTTTCCATAAACAAGCTCTAAATCTTGTTTGATGCACTCTGGATGTCCATTTTTTTTGCTGTGCTGTCTATTTGATATGAAATGAACATTGTGGACAGTTTTCAGCAAGTTCAGAAAGTTGAAACATTGAAATAAGAAAAAAACTGTTTTTCAATAAACAAGCTCTAAATCATGTTTGATGCACTCTGGATTTCCAATTTTTTTGCTGTGCTGTCTATTTGAGATTAAATGAACATTGTGGACAGTTTTCAGCAAGTTGCAACATTGAACTACAAAAAAATGTTTTTTTTCCATAAACAAGCTCTAAATCATGTTTGATGCACTCTGGATGTCCAATTTTTGCTGTGCTGTCCATTTGAGATGAAATGAACATTGTGGACAGTTTCCAGCAAGTTGCAACATTGAAATACAAAAAATATTTTTACCATAAACAAGCTTTAAATCATGTTTCATGCACTCTGGATGTCCAATGTTTTGCTGTGCTGTCTATTTGAGATGAAATGAACATTGTGGACAGTTTTCAGCAAGTTCAGAAGTTGAAACAAGAAATACAGAAAAAAACGGTTTTTCCATAAACAAGCTCTAAATCATGTTTGTGCACTCTGGATGTCCAATGTTTTGCTGTGCTGTCTATTTGAGATGAAATGAACATTGTGGACAGTTTTCAGCAAGTTCAGAAAGTTGAAACAAGAAATACAGAAAAAACGGTTTTTCCATAAACAAGCTCTAAAATCATGTTTGTGCACTCTGGATGTCCAATGTTTTGCTGTGCTGTCTATTTGAGATTAAATGAACATTGTGGACAGTTTTCAGCAAGTTCAGAAAGTTGAAACATTGAAATAAGAAAAAACTGTTTTTCCATAAACAAGCTTTAAATCATGTTTCATGCACTTTGGATGTCCAATGTTTTGCTGTGCTGTCTATTTGAGATGAAATGAACATTGTGGACAGTTTCAGCAAGTTCAGAAAGTTGAAACAAGAAATACAGAAAAAACGGTTTTTCCATAAACAAGCTCTAAATCATGTTTCATGCACTCTGGATGTCCAATGTTTTGCTGTGCTGTCTATTTGAGATGAAATGAACATTGTGGACAGTTTTCAGCAAGTTCAGAAGGTTGAAACAAGAAATGCAGAAAAAACGGGTTTTCCATAAACAAGCTCTAAATCATGTTTGTGCACTCTGGATGTCCAATGTGTTGCTGTGCTGTCTATTTGAGATTAAATGAACATTGTGGACAGTTTTCAGCAAGTTGCAACATTGAATTACAAAAAAAATTTTTAATCCATAAACAAGCTCTAAATCATGTTTGATGCACTCTGGATGTCCAATTTTTGCTGTGCTGTCCATTTGAGATGAAATGAACATTGTGGACAGTTTTCGGCAAGTTCAGAAAGTTGAAACATTGAAATACAAAAAAAACTTTTCCATAAACAAGCTCTAAATCTTGTTTGATGCACTCTGGATGTCCATTTTTTTGCTGTGCTGTCTATTTGATATGAAATGAACATTGTGGACAGTTTTCAGCAAGTTCAGAAAGTTGAAACATTGAAATAAGAAAAAACTGTTTTTCCATAAACAAGCTCTAAATCATGTTTGATGCACTCTGGATGTCAAATTTTTTGCTGTGCTGTCTATTTGAGATTAAATGAACATTGTGGACAGTTTTCAGCAAGTTGCAACATTGAACTACAAAAAAATGTTTTTTTTCCATAAACAAGCTCTAAATCATGTTTGATGCACTCTGGATGTCCAATTTTTGCTGTGCTGTCCATTTGAGATGAAATGAACATTGTGGACAGTTTCCAGCAAGTTGCAACATTGAAATACAAAAAATATTTTTACCATAAACAAGCTCTAAATCATGTTTGATGCACTCTGGATGTCCAATTTTTTGCTGTGCTGTCTATTTGAGATTAAATGAACATTGTGGACAGTTTTCAGCAAGTTGCAACATTGAACTACAAAAAAATGTTTTTTTCCATAAACAAGCTCTAAATCATGTTTGATGCACTCTGGATGTCCAATTTTTGCTGTGCTGTCCATTTGAGATGAAATGAACATTGTGGACAGTTTCCAGCAAGTTGCAACATTGAAATACAAAAAATATTTTTACCATAAACAAGCTTTAAATCATGTTTCATGCACTCTGGATGTCCAATGTTTTGCTGTGCTGTCTATTTGAGATTAAATGAACATTGTGGACAGTTTTCAGCAAGTTGCAACATTGAACTACAAAAAAATGCTTTTTTTTTCCATAAACAAGCTCTAAATCATGTTTGATGCACTATGGATGTCCAATTTTTGCTGTGCTGTCAATTTGATATGAAATGAACATTGTGGACAGTTTTCGGCAAGTTCAGAAAGTTGAAACATTGAAATACAAAAAAAACTTTTCCATAAACAAGCTCTAAATCTTGTTTGATGCACTCTGGATGTCCATTTTTTTGCTGTGCTGTCTATTTGATATGAAATGAACATTGTGGACAGTTTTCAGCAAGTTCAGAAAGTTGAAACATTGAAATAAGAAAAACCTTTTCCATAAACAAGCTCTAAATCATGTTTGATGCACTCTGGATGTCCACTTTTTTGCTGTGCTGTCTATTTGATATGAAATGAACATTGTGGATAGTTTTCAGCAAGTTCAGAATGTTGAAACAAGACGTACAGAAAAAACTGTTTTTCCATAAACAAGCTTTAAATCATGTTTCATGCACTCTGGATGTCCAATGTTTTGCTGTGCTGTCTATTATAGATGAAATGAACATTGTGGACAGTTTTCAGCAAGTTGCAACATTGAAATTCAAAAAAATGCTTTTTTTTCCATAAACAAGCTCTAAATCATGTTTGATGCACTCTGGATGTCCAATTTTTGCTGTGCTGTCCATTTGAGATGAAATGAACATTGTGGACAGTTTCCAGCAAGTTGCAACATTGAAATACAAAAAATATTTTTACCATAGACAAGCTTTAAATCATGTTTCCATGCACTCTGGATGTCCAATGTTTTGCTGTGCTGTCTATTTGAGATGAAATGAACATTGTGGACAGTTTTCAGCAAGTTGCAACATTGAACTACAAAAAAAAAAAATATTTCCATAAACAAGCTCTAAATCATTGTTTATGCACTCTGGGTGTCCAATTTTTGCTGTGCTGTCCATTTGAGATGAAATGAACATTGTGGACAGTTTTCAGCAAGTTGCAACATTGAACTACAAAAAAATGTTTTTTTCCATAAACAAGCTCTAAATCATGTTTGATGCACTCTGGATGTCCAATATTTGCTGTGCTGTCAATTTGATATGAAATGAACATTGGGGACAGTTTTCAGCAAGTTCAGAAAGTTTAAACAAGAAATACAGAAAAAACTGTTTTTCCATAAACAAGCTTTAAATCATGTTTCATGCACTCTGGATGTCCAATGTTTTGCTGTGCTGTCTATTATAGATGAAATGAACATTGTGGACAGTTTTCAGCAAGTTGCAACATTGAATTACAAAAAAATGTTTTTAATCCATAAACAAGCTCTAAATCATGTTTGATGCACTCTGGATGTCCAATTTTTGCTGTGCTGTCCATTTGAGATGAAATTAACATTGTGGACAGTTTTCAGCAAGTTGCAACATTGAACTACAAAAAAATGTTTTTTTTTCCATAAACAAGCTCTAAATCATGTTTGATGCACTATGGATGTCCAATTTTTGCTGTGCTGTCAATTTGATATGAAATGAACATTGTGGACAGTTTTCGGCAAGTTCAGAAAGTTGAAACATTGAAATACAAAAAAAACGTTTTCCATAAACAAGCTCTAAATCTTGTTTGATGCACTCTGGATGTCCACTTTTTTGCTGTGCTATCTATTTGATATGAAATGAACATTGTGGACAGTTTTCAGCAAGTTCAGAAAGTTGAAACATTGAAATAAGAAAAAACTGTTTTTCCATAAACAAGCTTTAAATCATGTTTCATGCACTCTGGATGTCCAATGTTTTGCTGTGCTGTCTATTTGAGATGAAATGAACATTGTGGACAGTTTTCAGCAAGTTGCAACATTGAACTACAAAAAAATGTTTTTTTTCCATAAACAAGCTCTAAATCATGTTTGATGCACTCTGGATGTCCAATTTTTGCTGTGCTGTCCATTTGAGATGAAATTAACATTGTGGACAGTTTTCAGCAAGTTGCAACATTGAACTACAAAAAAATGTTTTTTTTTCCATAAACAAGCTCTAAATCATGTTTGATGCACTATGGATGTCCAATTTTTGCTGTGCTGTCAATTTGATATGAAATGAACATTGTGGACAGTTTTCGGCAAGTTCAGAAAGTTGAAACATTGAAATACAAAAAAAACTTTTCCATAAACAAGCTCTAAATCTTGTTTGATGCACTCTGGATGTCCATTTTTTTGCTGTGCTGTCTATTTGATATGAAATGAACATTGTGGACAGTTTTCAGCAAGTTCAGAAAGTTGAAACATTGAAATAAGAAAAAACTGTTTTTCAATAAACAAGCTCTAAATCATGTTTGATGCACTCTGGATTTCCAATTTTTTGCTGTGCTGTCTATTTGAGATTAAATGAACATTGTGGACAGTTTTCAGCAAGTTGCAACATTGAACTACAAAAAAATGTTTTTTTTCCATAAACAAGCTCTAAATCATGTTTGATGCACTCTGGATGTCCAATTTTTGCTGTGCTGTCCATTTGAGATGAAATGAACATTGTGGACAGTTTCCAGCAAGTTGCAACATTGAAATACAAAAAATATTTTTACCATAAACAAGCTTTAAATCATGTTTCATGCACTCTGGATGTCCAATGTTTTGCTGTGCTGTCTATTTGAGATGAAATGAACATTGTGGACAGTTTTCAGCAAGTTCAGAAAGTTGAAACAAGAAATACAGAAAAAACGGTTTTTCCATAAACAAGCTCTAAATCATGTTTGTGCACTCTGGATGTCCAATGTTTTGCTGTGCTGTCTATTTGAGATGAAATGAACATTGTGGACAGTTTTCAGCAAGTTCAGAAAGTTGAAACAAGAAATACAGAAAAAACGGTTTTTCCATAAACAAGCTCTAAAATCATGTTTGTGCACTCTGGATGTCCAATGTTTTGCTGTGCTGTCTATTTGAGATTAAATGAACATTGTGGACAGTTTTCAGCAAGTTCAGAAAGTTGAAACATTGAAATAAGAAAAAACTGTTTTTCCATAAACAAGCTTTAAATCATGTTTCATGCACTTTGGATGTCCAATGTTTTGCTGTGCTGTCTATTTGAGATGAAATGAACATTGTGGACAGTTTTCAGCAAGTTCAGAAAGTTGAAACAAGAAATACAGAAAAAACGGTTTTTCCATAAACAAGCTCTAAATCATGTTTCATGCACTCTGGATGTCCAATGTTTTGCTGTGCTGTCTATTTGAGATGAAATGAACATTGTGGACAGTTTTCAGCAAGTTCAGAAGGTTGAAACAAGAAATGCAGAAAAAACGGGTTTTCCATAAACAAGCTCTAAATCATGTTTGTGCACTCTGGATGTCCAATGTGTTGCTCTGCTGTCTATTTGAGATTAAATGAACATTGTGGACAGTTTTCAGCAAGTTGCAACATTGAACTACAAAAAAATGTTTTTTTCCATAAACAAGCTCTAAATCATGTTTGATGCACTCTGGATGTCCAATTTTTGCTGTGCTGTCCATTTGAGATGAAATGAACATTGTGGACAGTTTCCAGCAAGTTGCAACATTGAAATACAAAAAATATTTTTACCATAAACAAGCTCTAAATCATGTTTGATGCACTCTGGATGTCCAATTTTTTGCTGTGCTGTCTATTTGAGATTAAATGAACATTGTGGACAGTTTTCAGCAAGTTGCAACATTGAACTACAAAAAAATGTTTTTTTCCATAAACAAGCTCTAAATCATGTTTGATGCACTCTGGATGTCCAATTTTTGCTGTGCTGTCCATTTGAGATGAAATGAACATTGTGGACAGTTTCCAGCAAGTTGCAACATTGAAATACAAAAAATATTTTTACCATAAACAAGCTTTAAATCATGTTTCATGCACTCTGGATGTCCAATGTTTTGCTGTGCTGTCTATTTGAGATGAAATGAACATTGTGGACAGTTTTCAGCACGTTGCAACATTGAACTACAAAAAAAAAAAATATTTCCATAAACAAGCTCTAAATCATTGTTTATGCACTCTGGGTGTCCAATTTTTGCTGTGCTGTCCATTTGAGATGAAATGAACATTGTGGACAGTTTTCAGCAAGTTGCAACATTGAACTACAAAAAAATGTTTTTTTTCCATAAACAAGCTCTAAATCATGTTTGATGCACTCTGGATGTCCAATATTTGCTGTGCTGTCAATTTAATATGAAATGAACATTGTGGACAGTTTTCAGCAAGTTCAGAAAGTTGAAACAAGACGTACAGAAAAAACTGTTTTTCCATAAACAAGCTTTAAATCATGTTTCATGCACTCTGGATGTCCAATGTTTTGCTGTGCTGTCTATTTGAGATGAAATGAACATTGTGGACAGTTTTCAGCAAGTTGCAACATTGAACTACAAAAAAATGTTTTTTTTCCATAAACAAGCTCTAAATCATGTTTGATGCACTCTGGATGTCCAATTTTTGCTGTGCTGTCCATTTGAGATGAAATTAACATTGTGGACAGTTTTCAGCAAGTTGCAACATTGAACTACAAAAAAATGTTTTTTTTTCCATAAACAAGCTCTAAATCATGTTTGATGCACTATGGATGTCCAATTTTTGCTGTGCTGTCAATTTGATATGAAATGAACATTGTGGACAGTTTTCGGCAAGTTCAGAAAGTTGAAACATTGAAATACAAAAAAAACTTTTCCATAAACAAGCTCTAAATCTTGTTTGATGCACTCTGGATGTCCATTTTTTTGCTGTGCTGTCTATTTGATATGAAATGAACATTGTGGACAGTTTTCAGCAAGTTCAGAAAGTTGAAACATTGAAATAAGAAAAAACTGTTTTTCCATAAACAAGCTCTAAATCATGTTTGATGCACTCTGGATGTCCAATTTTTGCTGTGCTGTCCATTTGAGATGAAATGAACATTGTGGACAGTTTCCAGCAAGTTGCAACATTGAAATACAAAAAATATTTTTACCATAAACAAGCTTTAAATCATGTTTCATGCACTCTGGATGTCCAATGTTTTGCTGTGCTGTCTATTTGAGATGAAATGAACATTGTGGACAGTTTTCAGCAAGTTCAGAAAGTTGAAACAAGAAATACAGAAAAAACGGTTTTTCCATAAACAAGCTCTAAATCATGTTTGTGCACTCTGGATGTCCAATGTTTTGCTGTGCTGTCTATTTGAGATGAAATGAACATTGTGGACAGTTTTCAGCAAGTTCAGAAAGTTGAAACAAGAAATACAGAAAAAACGGTTTTTCCATAAACAAGCTCTAAAATCATGTTTGTGCACTCTAGATGTCCAATGTTTTGCTGTGCTGTCTATTTGAGATTAAATGAACATTGTGGACAGTTTTCAGCAAGTTCAGAAAGTTGAAACATTGAAATAAGAAAAAACTGTTTTTCCATAAACAAGCTTTAAATCATGTTTCATGCACTTTGGATGTCCAATGTTTTGCTGTGCTGTCTATTTGAGATGAAATGAACATTGTGGACAGTTTTCAGCAAGTTCAGAAAGTTGAAACAAGAAATACAGAAAAAACGGTTTTTCCATAAACAAGCTCTAAATCATGTTTCATGCACTCTGGATGTCCAATGTTTTGCTGTGCTGTCTATTTGAGATGAAATGAACATTGTGGACAGTTTTCAGCAAGTTCAGAAGGTTGAAACAAGAAATGCAGAAAAAACGGGTTTTCCATAAACAAGCTCTAAATCATGTTTGTGCACTCTGGATGTCCAATGTGTTGCTGTGCTGTCTATTTGAGATTAAATGAACATTGTGGACAGTTTTCAGCAAGTTGCAACATTGAATTACAAAAAAATGTTTTTAATCCATAAACAAGCTCTAAATCATGTTTGATGCACTCTGGATGTCCAATTTTTGCTGTGCTGTCCATTTGAGATGAAATGAACATTGTGGACAGTTTTCGGCAAGTTCAGAAAGTTGAAACATTGAAATACAAAAAAAACTTTTCCATAAACAAGCTCTAAATCTTGTTTGATGCACTCTGGATGTCCATTTTTTTGCTGTGCTGTCTATTTGATATGAAATGAACATTGTGGACAGTTTTCAGCAAGTTCAGAAAGTTGAAACATTGAAATAAGAAAAAACTGTTTTTCCATAAACAAGCTCTAAATCATGTTTGATGCACTCTGGATGTCCAATTTTTTGCTGTGCTGTCTATTTGAGATTAAATGAACATTGTGGACAGTTTTCAGCAAGTTGCAACATTGAACTACAAAAAAATGTTTTTTTCCATAAACAAGCTCTAAATCATGTTTGATGCACTCTGGATGTCCAATTTTTGCTGTGCTGTCCATTTGAGATGAAATGAACATTGTGGACAGTTTCCAGCAAGTTGCAACATTGAAATACAAAAAATATTTTTACCATAAACAAGCTCTAAATCATGTTTGATGCACTCTGGATGTCCAATTTTTTGCTGTGCTGTCTATTTGAGATTAAATGAACATTGTGGACAGTTTTCAGCAAGTTGCAACATTGAACTACAAAAAAATGTTTTTTTCCATAAACAAGCTCTAAATCATGTTTGATGCACTCTGGATGTCCAATTTTTGCTGTGCTGTCCATTTGAGATGAAATGAACATTGTGGACAGTTTCCAGCAAGTTGCAACATTGAAATACAAAAAATATTTTTACCATAAACAAGCTTTAAATCATGTTTCATGCACTCTGGATGTCCAATGTTTTGCTGTGCTGTCTATTTGAGATTAAATGAACATTGTGGACAGTTTTCAGCAAGTTCAGAAAGTTGAAACATTGAAATAAGAAAAAACTGTTTTTCCATAAACAAGCTTTAAATCATGTTTCATGCACTTTGGATGTCCAATGTTTTGCTGTGCTGTCTATTTGAGATGAAATGAACATTGTGGACAGTTTTCAGCAAGTTCAGAAAGTTGAAACAAGAAATACAGAAAAAACGGTTTTTCCATAAACAAGCTCTAAATCATGTTTCATGCACTCTGGATGTCCAATGTTTTGCTGTGCTGTCTATTTGAGATGAAATGAACATTGTGGACAGTTTTCAGCAAGTTCAGAAGGTTGAAACAAGAAATGCAGAAAAAACGGGTTTTCCATAAACAAGCTCTAAATCATGTTTGTGCACTCTGGATGTCCAATGTGTTGCTGTGCTGTCTATTTGAGATTAAATGAACATTGTGGACAGTTTTCAGCAAGTTGCAACATTGAATTACAAAAAAATGTTTTTAATCCATAAACAAGCTCTAAATCATGTTTGATGCACTCTGGATGTCCAATTTTTGCTGTGCTGTCCATTTGAGATGAAATGAACATTGTGGACAGTTTTCGGCAAGTTCAGAAAGTTGAAACATTGAAATACAAAAAAAACTTTTCCATAAACAAGCTCTAAATCTTGTTTGATGCACTCTGGATGTCAATTTTTTTGCTGTGCTGTCTATTTGATATGAAATGAACATTGTGGACAGTTTTCAGCAAGTTCAGAAAGTTGAAACATTGAAATAAGAAAAAACTGTTTTTCCATAAACAAGCTCTAAATCATGTTTGATGCACTCTGGATGTCCAATTTTTTGCTGTGCTGTCTATTTGAGATTAAATGAACATTGTGGACAGTTTTCAGCAAGTTGCAACATTGAACTACAAAAAAATGTTTTTTTCCATAAACAAGCTCTAAATCATGTTTGATGCACTCTGGATGTCAAATTTTTTGCTGTGCTGTCTATTTGAGATTAAATGAACATTGTGGACAGTTTTCAGCAAGTTGCAACATTGAACTACAAAAAAATGTTTTTTTCCATAAACAAGCTCTAAATCATGTTTGATGCACTCTGGATGTCCAATTTTTGCTGTGCTGTCCATTTGAGATGAAATGAACATTGTGGACAGTTTCCAGCAAGTTGCAACATTGAAATACAAAAAATATTTTTACCATAAACAAGCTTTAAATCATGTTTCATGCACTCTGGATGTCCAATGTTTTGCTGTGCTGTCTATTTGAGATGAAATGAACATTGTGGACAGTTTTCAGCACGTTGCAACATTGAACTACAAAAAAAAAAAATATTTCCATAAACAAGCTCTAAATCATTGTTTATGCACTCTGGGTGTCCAATTTTTGCTGTGCTGTCCATTTGAGATGAAATGAACATTGTGGACAGTTTTCAGCAAGTTGCAACATTGAACTACAAAAAAATGTTTTTTTTCCATAAACAAGCTCTAAATCATGTTTGATGCACTCTGGATGTCCAATATTTGCTGTGCTGTCAATTTAATATGAAATGAACATTGTGGACAGTTTTCAGCAAGTTCAGAAAGTTGAAACAAGACGTACAGAAAAAACTGTTTTTCCATAAACAAGCTTTAAATCATGTTTCATGCACTCTGGATGTCCAATGTTTTACTGTGCTGTCTATTATAGATGAAATGAACATTGTGGACAGTTTTCAGCAAGTTGCAACATTGAACTACAAAAAAATGTTTTTTTTCCATAAACAAGCTCTAAATCATGTTTGATGCACTATGGATGTCCAATTTTTGCTGTGCTGTCAATTTGATATGAAATGAACATTGTGGACAGTTTTCGGCAAGTTCAGAAAGTTGAAACATTGAAATACAAAAAAAACGTTTTCCATAAACAAGCTCTAAATCTTGTTTGATGCACTCTGGATGTCCACTTTTTTGCTGTGCTGTCTATTTGATATGAAATGAACATTGTGGACAGTTTTCAGCAAGTTCAGAAAGTTGAAACATTGAAATAAGAAAAAACTGTTTTTCCATAAACAAGCTTTAAATCATGTTTCATGCACTCTGGATGTCCAATGTTTTGCTGTGCTGTCTATTTGAGATGAAATGAACATTGTGGACAGTTTTCAGCAAGTTCAGAAAGTTGAAACAAGAAATACAGAAAAAACGGTTTTTCCATAAACAAGCTCTAAATCATGTTTGTGCACTCTGGATGTCCAATGTTTTGCTGTGCTGTCTATTTGAGATGAAATGAACATTGTGGACAGTTTTCAGCAAGTTCAGAAAGTTGAAACAAGAAATACAGAAAAAACGGTTTTTCCATAAACAAGCTCTAAAATCATGTTTGTGCACTCTGGATGTCCAATGTTTTGCTGTGCTGTCTATTTGAGATTAAATGAACATTGTGGACAGTTTTCAGCAAGTTCAGAAAGTTGAAACATTGAAATAAGAAAAAACTGTTTTTCCATAAACAAGCTTTAAATCATGTTTCATGCACTTTGGATGTCCAATGTTTTGCTGTGCTGTCTATTTGAGATGAAATGAACATTGTGGACAGTTTTCAGCAAGTTCAGAAAGTTGAAACAAGAAATACAGAAAAAACGGTTTTTCCATAAACAAGCTCTAAATCATGTTTCATGCACTATGGATGTCCAATTTTTGCTGTGCTGTCTATTTGATATGAAATGAACATTGTGGACAGTTTTCGGCAAGTTCAGAAAGTTGAAACATTGAAATAAGAAAAAACTGTTTTTCCATAAACAAGCTCTAAATCATGTTTGATGCACTCTGGATGTCCAATTTTTTGCTGTGCTGTCTATTTGAGATTAAATGAACATTGTGGACAGTTTTCAGCAAGTTGCAACATTGAACTACAAAAAAATGTTTTTTTTCCATAAACAAGCTCTAAATCATGTTTGATGCACTCTGGATGTCCAATTTTTGCTGTGCTGTCCATTTGAGATGAAATGAACATTGTGGACAGTTTCCAGCAAGTTGCAACATTGAAATACAAAAAATATTTTTACCATAAACAAGCTTTAAATCATGTTTCATGCACTCTGGATGTCCAATGTTTTGCTGTGCTGTCTATTTGAGATGAAATGAACATTGTGGACAGTTTTCAGCACGTTGCAACATTGAACTACAAAAAAATGTTTTTATTTCCATAAACAAGCTCTAAATCATTGTTTATGCACTCTGGGTGTCCAATTTTTGCTGTGCTGTCCATTTGAGATGAAATGAACATTGTGGACAGTTTTCAGCAAGTTGCAACATTGAACTACAAAAAAATGTTTTTTTTCCATAAACAAGCTCTAAATCATGTTTGATGCACTCTGGATGTCCAATATTTGCTGTGCTGTCAATTTAATATGAAATGAACATTGTGGACAGTTTTCAGCAAGTTCAGAAAGTTGAAACAAGAAATACAGAAAAAACTGTTTTTCCATAAACAAGCTTTAAATCATGTTTCATGCACTCTGGATGTCCAATGTTTTGCTGTGCTGTCTATTATAGATGAAATGAACATTGTGGACAGTTTTCAGCAAGTTGCAACATTGAATTACAAAAAAATGTTTTTAATCCATAAACAAGCTCTAAATCATGTTTGATGCACTCTGGATGTCCAATTTTTGCTGTGCTGTCCATTTGAGATTAAATGAACATTGTGGACAGTTTTCAGCAAGTTGCAACATTGAACTACAAAAAAATGCATTTTTTCCATAAACAAGCTCTAAATCATGTGTGATGCACTATGGATGTCCAATTTTTGCTGTGCTGTCAATTTGATATGAAATGAACATTGTGGACAGTTTTCAGCAAGTTCAGAAAGTTGAAACATTGAAATAAGAAAAAACTGTTTTTCCATAAACAAGCTTTAAATCATGTTTCATGCACTCTGGATGTCCAATGTTTTGCTGTGCTGTCTATTTGAGATGAAATGAACATTGTGGACAGTTTTCAGCAAGTTCAGAAAGTTGAAACAAGAAATACAGAAAAAACGGTTTTTCCATAAACAAGCTTTAAATCATGTTTCATGCACTCTGGATGTCCAATGTTTTGCTGTGCTGTCTATTATAGATGAAATGAACATTGTGGACAGTTTTCGGCAAGTTCAGAAAGTTGAAACATTGAAATACAAAAAAAAACGTTTTCCGTAAACAAGCTCTAAATCTTGTTTGATGCACTCTGGATGTCCACTTTTTTGCTGTGCTGTCTATTTGATATGAAATGAACATTGTGGACAGTTTTCAGCAAGTTCAGAAAGTTGAAACAAGACGTACAGAAAAAACTGTTTTTCCATAAACAAGCTTTAAATCATGTTTCATGCACTCTGGATGTCCAATGTTTTGCTGTGCTGTCTATTATAGATGAAATGAACATTGTGGACAGTTTTCAGCAAGTTGCAACATTGAATTACAAAAAAATGTTTTTAATCCATAAACAAGCTCTAAATCATGTTTGATGCACTCTGGATGTCCAATTTTTGCTGTGCTGTCCATTTGAGATGAAATGAACATTGTGGACAGTTTTCAGCAAGTTGCAACATTGAACTACAAAAAAATGCTTTTTTTCCATAAACAAGCTCTAAATCATGTGTGATGCACTATGGATGTCCAATTTTTTGCTGTGCTGTCAATTTGATATGAAATGAACATTGTGGACAGTTTTCAGCAAGTTCAGAAAGTTGAAACATTGAAATAAGAAAATACTGTTTTTCCATAAACAAGCTTTAAATCATGTTTCATGCACTCTGGATGTCCAATGTTTTCCTGTGCTGTCTATTTGAGATGAAATGAACATTGTGGACAGTTTTCAGCAAGTTCAGAAAGTTGAAACATTGAAATACAAAAAAAACGTTTCCATAAACAAGCTCTAAATCCTGTTTGATGCACTCTGGATGTCAATTTTTTTGCTGTGCTGTCTATTTGATATGAAATGAACATTGTGGACAGTTTTCAGCAAGTTCAGAAAGTTGAAACATTGAAATAAGAAAAAACTGTTTTTCCATAAACAAGCTCTAAATCATGTTTGATGCACTCTGGATGTCCAATTTTTTGCTGTGCTGTCTATTTGAGATTAAATGAACATTGTGGACAGTTTTCAGCAAGTTGCAACATTGAACTACAAAAAAAAGTTTTTTTCCATAAACAAGCTCTAAATCATGTTTGATGCACTCTGGATGTCCAATGTTTTGCTGTGCTGTCTATTTGAGATGAAATGAACATTGTGGACAGTTTCCAGCAAGTTCAGAAAGTTGAAACAAGAAATACAGAAAAAACTGTTTTTCCATAAACAAGCTTTAAATCATGTTTCATGCACTCTGGATGTCCAATGTTTTGCTGTGCTGTCTATTTGAGATTAAATGAACATTGTGGACAGTTTTCAGCAAGTTGCAACATTGAACTACAAAAAAAGTTTTTTTCCATAAACAAGCTCTAAATCATGTTTGATGCACTCTGGATGTCCAATGTTTTGCTGTGCTGTCTATTTGAGATGAAATGAACATTGTGGACAGTTTCCAGCAAGTTCAGAAAGTTGAAACAAGAAATACAGAAAAAACTGTTTTTCCATAAACAAGCTTTAAATCATGTTTCATGCACTCTGGATGTCCAATGTTTTGCTGTGCTGTCTATTATAGATGAAATGAACATTGTGGACAGTTTTCGGCAAGTTCAGAAAGTTGAAACATTGAAATACAAAAAAAAACGTTTTCCATAAACAAGCTCTAAATCTTGTTTGATGCACTCTGGATGTCCACTTTTTTGCTGTGCTGTCCATTTGAGATGAAATGAACATTGTGGACAGTTTCCAGCAAGTTGCAACATTGAAATACAAAAAATATTTTTACCATAAACAAGCTTTAAATCATGTTTCATGCACTCTGGATGTCCAATGTTTTGCTGTGCTGTCTATTATAGATGAAATGAACATTGTGGACAGTTTTCAGCAAGTTGCAACATTGAATTACAAAAAAATGTTTTTAATCCATAAACAAGCTCTAAATCATGTTTGATGCACTCTGGATGTCCAATTTTTGCTGTGCTGTCCATTTGAGATGAAATGAACATTGTGGACAGTTTTCAGCAAGTTGCAACATTGAACTACAAAAAAATGCTTTTTTTTCATAAACAAGCTCTAAATCATGTGTGATGCACTATGGATGTCCAATTTTTGCTGTGCTGTCAATTTGATATGAAATGAACATTGTGGACAGTTTTCAGCAAGTTCAGAAAGTTGAAACATTGAAATAAGAAAAAACTGTTTTTCCATAAACAAGCTTTAAATCATGTTTCATGCACTCTGGATGTCCAATGTTTTGCTGTGCTGTCTATTTGAGATGAAATGAACATTGTGGACAGTTTTCAGCAAGTTCAGAAAGTTGAAACAAGAAATACAGAAAAAACGGTTTTTCCATAAACAAGCTCTAAATCATGTTTGTGCACTCTGGATGTCCAATGTTTTGCTGTGCTGTCTATTTGAGATGAAATGAACATTGTGGACAGTTTTCAGCAAGTTGCAACATTGAATTACAAAAAAATGTTTTTAATCCATAAACAAGCTCTAAATCATGTTTGATGCACTCTGGATGTCCAATTTTTGCTGTGCTGTCCATTTGAGATGAAATGAACATTGTGGACAGTTTTCAGCAAGTTGCAACATTGAACTACAAAAAAATGCTTTTTTTTCCATAAACAAGCTCTAAATCATGTTTGATGCACTATGGATGTCCAATTTTTGCTGTGCTGTCAATTTGATATGAAATGAACATTGTGGACAGTTTTCGGCAAGTTCAGAAAGTTGAAACATTGAAATACAAAAAAAACGTTTTCCATAAACAAGCTCTAAATCTTGTTTGATGCACTCTGGATGTCCATTTTTTTGCTGTGCTGTCTATTTGATATGAAATGAACATTGTGGACCGTTTTCAGCAAGTTCAGAAAGTTGAAACATTGAAATAAGAAAAAACTGTTTTTCCATAAACAAGCTCTAAATCATGTTTCATGCACTATGGATGTCCAATTTTTGCTGTGCTGTCAATTAGATATGAAATGAACATTGTGGACAGTTTTCAGCAAGTTCAGAAAGTTGAAACATTGAAATAAGAAAAAACTGTTTTTCCATAAACAAGCTTTAAATCATGTTTCATGCACTCTGGATGTCCAATGTTTTGCTGTGCTGTCTATTTGAGATGAAATGAACATTGTGGACAGTTTTCAGCAAGTTCAGAAAGTTGAAACAAGAAATACAGAAAAAACGGTTTTTCCATAAACAAGCTTTAAATCATGTTTCATGCACTCTGGATGTCCAATGTTTTGCTGTGCTGTCTATTATAGATGAAATGAACATTGTGGACAGTTTTCGGCAAGTTCAGAAAGTTGAAACATTGAAATACAAAAAAAAACGTTTTCCGTAAACAAGCTCTAAATCTTGTTTGATGCACTCTGGATGTCCACTTTTTTGCTGTGCTGTCTATTTGATATGAAATGAACATTGTGGACAGTTTTCAGCAAGTTCAGAAAGTTGAAACAAGACGTACAGAAAAAACTGTTTTTCCATAAACAAGCTTTAAATCATGTTTCATGCACTCTGGATGTCCAATGTTTTGCTGTGCTGTCTATTATAGATGAAATGAACATTGTGGACAGTTTTCAGCAAGTTGCAACATTGAATTACAAAAAAATGTTTTTAATCCATAAACAAGCTCTAAATCATGTTTGATGCACTCTGGATGTCCAATTTTTGCTGTGCTGTCCATTTGAGATGAAATGAACATTGTGGACAGTTTTCAGCAAGTTGCAACATTGAACTACAAAAAAATGCTTTTTTTCCATAAACAAGCTCTAAATCATGTGTGATGCACTATGGATGTCCAATTTTTTGCTGTGCTGTCAATTTCGATATGAAATGAACATTGTGGACAGTTTTCAGCAAGTTCAGAAAGTTGAAACATTGAAATAAGAAAAAACAGTCTTTCCATAAACAAGCTTTAAATCATGTTTCATGCACTCTGGATGTCCAATGTTTTGCTGTGCTGTCTATTTGAGATGAAATGAACATTGTGGACAGTTTTCAGCAAGTTCAGAAAGTTGAAACATTGAAATACAAAAAAAACTTTTCCATAAACAAGCTCTAAATCTTGTTTGATGCACTCTGGATGTCCATTTTTTTGCTGTGCTGTCTATTTGATATGAAATGAACATTGTGGACAGTTTTCAGCAAGTTCAGAAAGTTGAAACATTGAAATAAGAAAAAACTGTTTTTCCATAAACAAGCTCTAAATCATGTTTGATGCACTCTGGATGACCAATTTTTTGCTGTGCTGTCTATTTGAGATTAAATGAACATTGTGGACAGTTTTCAGCAAGTTGCAACATTGAACTACAAAAAAATGTTTTTATTTCCATAAACAAGCTCTAAATCATTGTTTATGCACTCTGGGTGTCCAATTTTTGCTGTGCTGTCCATTTGAGATGAAATGAACATTGTGGACAGTTTTCAGCAAGTTGCAACATTGAACTACAAAAAAATGTTTTTTTTCCATAAACAAGCTCTAAATCATGTTTGATGCACTCTGGATGTCCAATATTTGCTGTGCTGTCAATTTAATATGAAATGAACATTGTGGACAGTTTTCAGCAAGTTCAGAAAGTTGAAACAAGAAATACAGAAAAAACTGTTTTTCCATAAACAAGCTTTAAATCATGTTTCATGCACTCTGGATGTCCAATGTTTTGCTGTGCTGTCTATTATAGATGAAATGAACATTGTGGACAGTTTTCGGCAAGTTCAGAAAGTTGAAACATTGAAATACAAAAGAAAACGTTTTCCATAAACAAGCTCTAAATCTTGTTTGATGCACTCTGGATGTCCACTTTTTTGCTGTGCTGTCTATTTGATATGAAATGAACATTGTGGACAGTTTTCAGCAAGTTCAGAAAGTTGAAACAAGAAATACAGAAAAAACGGTTTTTCCATAAACAAGCTCTAAATCATGTTTGTGCACTCTGGATGTCCAATGTTTTGCTGTGCTGTCTATTTGAGATGAAATGAACATTGTGGACAGTTTTCAGCAAGTTGCAACATTGAATTACAAAAAAATGTTTTTAATCCATAAACAAGCTCTAAATCATGTTTGATGCACTCTGGATGTCCAATTTTTGCTGTGCTGTCCATTTGAGATGAAATGAACATTGTGGACAGTTTTCAGCAAGTTGCAACATTGAACTACAAAAAAATGCTTTTTTTCCATAAACAAGCTCTAAATCATGTGTGATGCACTATGGATGTCCAATTTTTTGCTGTGCTGTCAATTTGATATGAAATGAACATTGTGGACAGTTTTCAGCAAGTTCAGAAAGTTGAAACATTGAAATAAGAAAAAACAGTTTTTCCATAAACAAGCTTTAAATCATGTTTCATGCACTCTGGATGTCCAATGTTTTGCTGTGCTGTCTATTTGAGATGAAATGAACATTGTGGACAGTTTTCAGCAAGTTCAGAAAGTTGAAACATTGAAATACAAAAAAAACTTTTCCATAAACAAGCTCTAAATCTTGTTTGATGCACTCTGGATGTCCATTTTTTTGCTGTGCTGTCTATTTGATATGAAATGAACATTGTGGACAGTTTTCAGCAAGTTCAGAAAGTTGAAACATTGAAATAAGAAAAAACTGTTTTTCCATAAACAAGCTCTAAATCATGTTTGATGCACTCTGGATGTCCAATTTTTTGCTGTGCTGTCTATTTGAGATTAAATGAACATTGTGGACAGTTTTCAGCAAGTTGCAACATTGAACTACAAAAAAATGTTTTTATTTCCATAAACAAGCTCTAAATCATTGTTTATGCACTCTGGGTGTCCAATTTTTGCTGTGCTGTCCATTTGAGATGAAATGAACATTGTGGACAGTTTTCAGCAAGTTGCAACATTGAACTACAAAAAAATGTTTTTTTTCCATAAACAAGCTCTAAATCATGTTTGATGCACTCTGGATGTCCAATATTTGCTGTGCTGTCAATTTAATATGAAATGAACATTGTGGACAGTTTTCAGCAAGTTCAGAAAGTTGAAACAAGAAATACAGAAAAAACTGTTTTTCCATAAACAAGCTTTAAATCATGTTTCATGCACTCTGGATGTCCAATGTTTTGCTGTGCTGTCTATTATAGATGAAATGAACATTGTGGACAGTTTTCGGCAAGTTCAGAAAGTTGAAACATTGAAATACAAAAAAAAACGTTTTCCATAAACAAGCTCTAAATCTTGTTTGATGCACTCTGGATGTCCACTTTTTTGCTGTGCTGTCTATTTGATATGAAATGAACATTGTGGACAGTTTTCAGCAAGTTCAGAAAGTTGAAACAAGAAATACAGAAAAAACGGTTTTTCCATAAACAAGCTCTAAATCATGTTTGTGCACTCTGGATGTCCAATGTTTTGCTGTGCTGTCTATTTGAGATGAAATGAACATTGTGGACAGTTTTCAGCAAGTTGCAACATTGAATTACAAAAAAATGTTTTTAATCCATAAACAAGCTCTAAATCATGTTTGATGCACTCTGGATGTCCAATTTTTGCTGTGCTGTCCATTTGAGATGAAATGAACATTGTGGACAGTTTTCAGCAAGTTGCAACATTGAACTACAAAAAAATGCTTTTTTTTTCCATAAACAAGCTCTAAATCATGTTTGATGCACTATGGATGTCCAATTTTTGCTGTGCTGTCAATTTGATATGAAATGAACATTGTGGACAGTTTTCGGCAAGTTCAGAAAGTTGAAACATTGAAATACAAAAAAAAACGTTTTCCATAAACAAGCTCTAAATCTTGTTTGATGCACTCTGGATGTCCATTTTTTTGCTGTGCTGTCTATTTGATATGAAATGAACATTGTGGACCGTTTTCAGCAAGTTCAGAAAGTTGAAACATTGAAATAAGAAAAAACTGTTTTTCCATAAACAAGCTCTAAATCATGTTTCATGCACTATGGATGTCCAATTTTTGCTGTGCTGTCAATTTGATATGAAATGAACATTGTGGACAGTTTTCAGCAAGTTCAGAAAGTTGAAACATTGAAATAAGAAAAAACTGTTTTTCCATAAACAAGCTTTAAATCATGTTTCATGCACTCTGGATGTCCAATGTTTTGCTGTGCTGTCTATTTGAGATGAAATGAACATTGTGGACAGTTTTCAGCAAGTTCAGAAAGTTGAAACATTGAAATACAAAAAAAAACGTTTTCCGTAAACAAGCTCTAAATCTTGTTTGATGCACTCTGGATGTCCACTTTTTTGCTGTGCTGTCTATTTGATATGAAATGAACATTGTGGACAGTTTTCAGCAAGTTCAGAAAGTTGAAACAAGACGTACAGAAAAAACTGTTTTTCCATAAACAAGCTTTAAATCATGTTTCATGCACTCTGGATGTCCAATGTTTTGCTGTGCTGTCTATTATAGATGAAATGAACATTGTGGACAGTTTTCAGCAAGTTTCAACATTGAATTACAAAAAAATGTTTTTAATCCATAAACAAGCTCTAAATCATGTTTGATGCACTATGGATGTCCAATTTTTGCTGTGCTGTCAATTTGATATGAAATGAACATTGTGGACAGTTTTCGGCAAGTTCAGAAAGTTGAAACATTGAAATACAAAAAAAACGTTTTCCATAAACAAGCTCTAAATCTTGTTTGATGCACTCTGGATGTCCATTTTTTTGCTGTGCTGTCTATTTGATATGAAATGAACATTGTGGACCGTTTTGAGCAAGTTCAGAAAGTTGAAACATTGAAATAAGAAAAAACTGTTTTTCCATAAACAAGCTCTAAATCATGTTTCATGCACTATGGATGTCCAATTTTTGCTGTGCTGTCAATTTGATATGAAATGAACATTGTGGACAGTTTTCAGCAAGTTCAGAAAGTTGAAACATTGAAATAAGAAAAAACTGTTTTTCCATAAACAAGCTTTAAATCATGTTTCATGCACTCTGGATGTCCAATGTTTTGCTGTGCTGTCTATTTGAGATGAAATGAACATTGTGGACAGTTTTCAGCAAGTTCAGAAAGTTGAAACATTGAAATACAAAAAAAAACGTTTTCCGTAAACAAGCTCTAAATCTTGTTTGATGCACTCTGGATGTCCACTTTTTTGCTGTGCTGTCTATTTGATATGAAATGAACATTGTGGACAGTTTTCAGCAAGTTCAGAAAGTTGAAACAAGACGTACAGAAAAAACTGTTTTTCCATAAACAAGCTTTAAATCATGTTTCATGCACTCTGGATGTCCAATGTTTTGCTGTGCTGTCTATTATAGATGAAATGAACATTGTGGACAGTTTTCAGCAAGTTGCAACATTGAATTACAAAAAAATGTTTTTAATCCATAAACAAGCTCTAAATCATGTTTGATGCACTCTGGATCTCCAATTTTTGCTGTGCTGTCCATTTGAGATTAAATGAACATTGTGGACAGTTTTCAGCAAGTTGCAACATTGAACTACAAAAAAATGCTTTTTTTCCATAAACAAGCTCTAAATCATGTGTGATGCACTATGGATGTCCAATTTTTTGCTGTGCTGTCAATTTGATATGAAATGAACATTGTGGACAGTTTTCAGCAAGTTCAGAAAGTTGAAACATTGAAATAAGAAAAAACAGTTTTTCCATAAACAAGCTTTAAATCATGTTTCATGCACTCTGGATGTCCAATGTTTTGCTGTGCTGTCTATTTGAGATGAAATGAACATTGTGGACAGTTTTCAGCAAGTTCAGAAAGTTGAAACATTGAAATACAAAAAAAACTTTTCCATAAACAAGCTCTAAATCTTGTTTGATGCACTCTGGATGTCCATTTTTTTGCTGTGCTGTCTATTTGATATGAAATGAACATTGTGGACAGTTTTCAGCAAGTTCAGAAAGTTGAAACATTGAAATAAGAAAAAACTGTTTTTCCATAAACAAGCTCTAAATCATGTTTGATGCACTCTGGATGTCCAATTTTTTGCAGTGCTGTCTATTTGAGATTAAATGAACATTGTGGACAGTTTTCAGCAAGTTGCAACATTGAACTACAAAAAAATGTTTTTATTTCCATAAACAAGCTCTAAATCATTGTTTATGCACTCTGGGTGTCCAATTTTTGCTGTGCTGTCCATTTGAGATGAAATGAACATTGTGGACAGTTTTCAGCAAGTTGCAACATTGAACTACAAAAAATGTTTTTTTTCCATAAACAAGCTCTAAATCATGTTTGATGCACTCTGGATGTCCAATATTTGCTGTGCTGTCAATTTAATATGAAATGAACATTGTGGACAGTTTTCAGCAAGTTCAGAAAGTTGAAACAAGAAATACAGAAAAAACTGTTTTTCCATAAACAAGCTTTAAATCATGTTTCATGCACTCTGGATGTCCAATGTTTTGCTGTGCTGTCTATTATAGATGAAATGAACATTGTGGACAGTTTTCGGCAAGTTCAGAAAGTTGAAACATTGAAATACAAAAAAAAACGTTTTCCATAAACAAGCTCTAAATCTTGTTTGATGCACTCTGGATGTCCATTTTTTTGCTGTGCTGTCTATTTGATATGAAATGAACATTGTGGACAGTTTTCAGCAAGTTCAGAAAGTTGAAACATTGAAATAAGAAAAAACTGTTTTTCCATAAACAAGCTCTAAATCATGTTTGATGCACTCTGGATGTCCAATTTTTTGCTGTGCTGTCTATTTGAGATTAAATGAACATTGTGGACAGTTTTCAGCAAGTTGCAACATTGAACTACAAAAAAATGTTTTTATTTCCATAAACAAGCTCTAAATCATTGTTTATGCACTCTGGGTGTCCAATTTTTGCTGTGCTGTCCATTTGAGATGAAATGAACATTGTGGACAGTTTTCAGCAAGTTGCAACATTGAACTACAAAAAAATGTTTTTTTTCCATAAACAAGCTCTAAATCATGTTTGATGCACTCTGGATGTCCAATATTTGCTGTGCTGTCAATTTAATATGAAATGAACATTGTGGACAGTTTTCAGCAAGTTCAGAAAGTTGAAACAAGAAATACAGAAAAAACTGTTTTTCCATAAACAAGCTTTAAATCATGTTTCATGCACTCTGGATGTCCAATGTTTTGCTGTGCTGTCTATTATAGATGAAATGAACATTGTGGACAGTTTTCGGCAAGTTCAGAAAGTTGAAACATTGAAATACAAAAAAAAACGTTTTCCATAAACAAGCTCTAAATCTTGTTTGATGCACTCTGGATGTCCACTTTTTTGCTGTGCTGTCTATTTGATATGAAATGAACATTGTGGACAGTTTTCAGCAAGTTCAGAAAGTTGAAACAAGAAATACAGAAAAAACGGTTTTTCCATAAACAAGCTCTAAATCATGTTTGTGCACTCTGGATGTCCAATGTTTTGCTGTGCTGTCTATTTGAGATGAAATGAACATTGTGGACAGTTTTCAGCAAGTTCAGAAAGTTGAAACATTGAAATAAGAAAAAACTGTTTTTCCATAAACAAGCTCTAAATCATGTTTGATGCACTCTGGATGTCCAATTTTTTGCTGTGCTGTCTATTTGAGATTAAATGAACATTGTGGACAGTTTTCAGCAAGTTGCAACATTGAACTACAAAAAAATGTTTTTATTTCCATAAACAAGCTCTAAATCATTGTTTATGCACTCTGGGTGTCCAATTTTTGCTGTGCTGTCCATTTGAGATGAAATGAACATTGTGGACAGTTTTCAGCAAGTTGCAACATTGAACTACAAAAAAATGTTTTTTTTCCATAAACAAGCTCTAAATCATGTTTGATGCACTCTGGATGTCCAATATTTGCTGTGCTGTCAATTTAATATGAAATGAACATTGTGGACAGTTTTCAGCAAGTTCAGAAAGTTGAAACAAGAAATACAGAAAAAACTGTTTTTCCATAAACAAGCTTTAAATCATGTTTCATGCACTCTGGATGTCCAATGTTTTGCTGTGCTGTCTATTATAGATGAAATGAACATTGTGGACAGTTTTCGGCAAGTTCAGAAAGTTTGTCCATACTGTCCCTATCATCTAGTTTGAACAGTTATGTTTAAAACATTGTATCCAGAGTGCATCAAACATGATTTTAGACCTTTTTTAATGAAAAGTGGTTATTTCTGTAGTTCAATTGCTGCAACTTGCTGAAAGTTGTCCACCAGTGTCTCTATCATCTGGTTTGAACCGTTCTGTAAAAAATGTACTTCCAGAGTGCAACCAAACATGATTTAGACCTTGTTTATGGAAAAGTGGTTATCTCTGTAGTTCAATTGCTGCAACTTGCTGAAAATTGTCCATACTGTCCCTATCATCTAGTTTGAACAGTTATGTTTAAAACATTGTATCCAGAGTGCATCAAACATGATTTTAGACCTTGATTATGGAAAAGTGGTTATTTCTGTAGTTCAATTGCAGCAACTTGCTGAAAATTGTCCACAGTGTCCCTATTATCTAGTTGGAACAGTTCTGTAAAAAATGTACTTCCAGAGTGCAACCAAACATGATTTAGACTTTGTTTATGGAAAAGTGGTTATTTCTGTAGTTCAATTGCTGCAACTTGCTGAAATTGTCCATACTGTCCCTATCATCTAGTTTGAACCATTGTGTAAAAAATGTATTTCCAGAGTGCAACCAAACATGATTTAGACTTTGTTTATGGAAAAGTGGTTATTTCTGTAGTTCAATTGCTGCAACTTGCTGAAAATTGTCAACTGTCCCTATCATCTAGTTTGAACAGTTATGTTTAAAACATTGTATCCAGAGTGCATCAAACATGATTTTAGACTTTGATTATGGAAAAGTGGTTATTTCTGTAGTTCAATTGCTGCAACTAGCTGAAAATTGTCCACAGTGTCCCTATCATCTAGTTTGAACAGTTATCTTTAAAACATAGTATCCAGAGTGCATCAAACATGATTTTAGACCTTTTTAATGGAAAAGTGGTTATTTCTGTAGTTCAATTGCTGCAACTTGCTGAAAGTTGTCCACCAGTGTCCCTATCATCTGGTTTGAACCGTTCTGTAAAAAATGTACTTCCAGAGTGCAACCAAACATGATTTAGACCTTGTTTATGGAGAAGTGGTTATTTCTGTAGTTCAATTGCTGCCACTTGCTGAAAATTGTCCACAGTGTCCCTATTATCTAGTTGGAACAGTTCTGTAAAAAATGTACTTCCAGAGTGCAACCAAACATGATTTAGACCTTGTTTATGGAAAAGTGGTTATCTCTGTAGTTCAATTGCTGCAACTTGCTGAAAATTGTCCATACTGTCCCTATCATCTAGTTTGAACAGTTATGTTTAAAACATTGTATCCAGAGTGCATCAAACATGATTTTAGACCTTGATTATGGAAAAGTGGTTATTTCTGTAGTTCAATTGCTGCCACTTGCTGAAAATTGTCCACAGTGTCCCTATTATCTAGTTGGAACAGTTCTGTAAAAAATGTACTTCCAGAGTGCAACCAAACATGATTTAGACTTTGTTTATGGAAAAGTGGTTATTTCTGTAGTTCAATTGCTGCAACTTGCTGAAAATTGTCCATACTGTCCCTATCATCTAGTTTGAACAGTTATGTTTAAAACATAGTATCCAGAGTGCATCAAACATGATTTTAGACCTTTTTTATGGAAAAGTGGTTATTTCTGTAGTTCAATTGCTGCAACTTGCTGAAAGTTGTCCACCAGTGTCCCTATCATCTGGTTTGAACCGTTCTGTAAAAAATGTACTTCCAGAGTGCAACCAAACATGATTTAGACCTTGTTTATGGAAAAGTGGTTATCTCTGTAGTTCAATTGCTGCAACTTGCTGAAAATTGTCCACAGTGTCCCTATCATCTAGTTTGAACAGTTATGTTTAAAACATTGTTTCCAGAGTGCATCAAACATGATTTTAGACCTTGTTTTTGGAAAAGTGGTTATTTCTGTAGTTCAATTGCTGCAACTTGCTGAAAATTGTCCAAAGTGTCCCTATCATCTAGTTTGAACAGTTATGTTTAAAACATTGTTTCCAGAGTGCATCAAACATGATTTTAGACCTTGTTTATGGAAAAGTGGTTATTTCTGTAGTTCAATTGCTGCAACTTGCTGAAAATTGTCCACAGTGTCCCTATTATCTAGTTTGAACAGTTCTGTAAAAAATGTACTTCCAGAGTGCAACCAAACATGATTTAGACCTTGTTTATGGAAAAGTGGTTATTTCTGTAGTTCAATTTGCTGCAACTTGCTGAAAATTGTCCACAGTGTCCCTATCATCTAGTTTGAACAGTTCTGTAAAAAATGTACTTCCAGAGTGCAACCAAACATGATTTTGACTTTGTTTATGAAAAAGTGGTTATTTCTGTAGTTCAATTGCTGCAACTTGATGAAAATTGTCCATACTGTCCCTATCATCTAGTTTGAACAGTTATGTTTAAAACATTGTATCCAGAGTGCATCAAACATGATTTTAGACCTTGTTTATGGAAAAGTGGTTATTTCTGTAGTTCAATTGCTGCAACTTGCTGAAAGTTGTCCACCAGTGTCCCTATCATCTAGTTTGAACCGTTCTGTAAAAAATGTACTTCCAGAGTGCAACCAAACATGATTTAGACCTTGTTTATGGAAAAGTGGTTATCTCTGTAGTTCAATTGCTGCAACTTGCTGAAAATTGTCCATACTGTCCCTATCATCTAGTTTGAACAGTTATGTTTAAAACATTGTATCCAGAGTGCATCAAACATGATTTTAGACCTTGATTATGGAAAAGTGGTTATTTCTGTAGTTCAATTGCTGCCACTTGCTGAAAATTGTCCACAGTGTCCCTATTATCTAGTTGGAACAGTTCTGTAAAAAATGTACTTCCAGAGTGCAACCAAACATGATTTAGACTTTGTTTATGAAAAAGTGGTTATTTCTGTAGTTCAATTGCTGCAACTTGCTGAAATTGTCCATACTGTCCCTATCATCTAGTTTGAACAGTTATGTTTAAAACATTGTATCCAGAGTGCATCAAACATGATTTTAGACCTTGATTATGGAAAAGTGGTTATTTCTGTAGTTCAATTGCTGCCACTTGCTGAAAATTGTCCACAGTGTCCCTATTATCTAGTTGGAACAGTTCTGTAAAAAATGTACTTCCAGAGTGCAACCAAACATGATTTAGACATTGTTTATGGAAAAGTGGTTATCTCTGTAGTTCAATTGCTGCAACTTGCTGAAATTGTCCATACTGTCCCTATCATCTAGTTTGAACAGTTATGTTTAAAACATTGTATCCAGAGTGCATCAAACATGATTTTAGACCTTGTTTATGGAAAAGTGGTTATCTCTGTAGTTCAATTGCTGCAACTTGCTGAAATTGTCCATACTGTCCCTATCATCTAGTTTGAACAGTTATGTTTAAAACATTGTATCCAGAGTGCATCAAACATGATTTTAGACCTTGATTATGGAAAAGTGGTTATTTCTGTAGTTCAATTGCTGCCACTTGCTGAAAATTGTCCACAGTGTCCCTATTATCTAGTTGGAACAGTTCTGTAAAAAATGTACTTCCAGAGTGCAACCAAACATGATTTAGACTTTGTTTATGAAAAAGTGGTTATTTCTGTAGTTCAATTGCTGCAACTTGCTGAAATTGTCCATACTGTCCCTATCATCTAGTTTGAACAGTTATGTTTAAAACATTGTATCCAGAGTGCATCAAACATGATTTTAGACCTTGATTATGGAAAAGTGGTTATTTCTGTAGTTCAATTGCTGCCACTTGCTGAAAATTGTCCACAGTGTCCCTATTATCTAGTTGGAACAGTTCTGTAAAAAATGTACTTCCAGAGTGCAACCAAACATGATTTAGACATTGTTTATGGAAAAGTGGTTATCTCTGTAGTTCAATTGCTGCAACTTGCTGAAATTGTCCATACTGTCCCTATCATCTAGTTTGAACAGTTATGTTTAAAACATTGTATCCAGAGTGCATCAAACATGATTTTAGACCTTGTTTATGGAAAAGTGGTTATCTCTGTAGTTCAATTCCTGCAACTTGCTGAAAATTGTCCATACTGTCCCTATCATCTAGTTTGAACAGTTATGTTTAAAACATTGTATCCAGAGTGCATCAAACATGATTTTAGACCTTGATTATGGAAAAGTGGTTATTTCTGTAGTTCAATTGCTGCCACTTGCTGAAAATTGTCCACAGTGTCCCTATTATCTAGTTGGAACAGTTCTGTAAAAAATGTACTTCCAGAGTGCAACCAAAACATGATTTAGACTTTGTTTATGAAAAAGTGGTTATTTCTGTAGTTCAATTGCTGCAACTTGCTGAAATTGTCCATACTGTCCCTATCATCTAGTTTGAACAGTTATTTTTAAAACATTGTATCCAGAGTGCATCAAACATGATTTTAGACCTTGTTTATGGAAAAGTGGTTATTTCTGTAGTTCAATTGCTGCAACTTGCTGAAAGTTGTCCACCAGTGTCCCTATCAGCTAGTTTGAACCGTTCTGTAAAAAATGTACTTCCAGAGTGCAACCAAACATGATTTAGACCTTGTTTATGGAAAAGTGGTTATCTCTGTAGTTCAATTGCTGCAACTTGCTGAAAATTGTCCATACTGTCCCTATCATCTAGTTTGAACAGTTATGTTTAAAACATTGTATCCAGAGTGCATCAAACATTATTTTAGACCTTGTTTATGGAAAAGTGGTTATTTCTGTAGTTCAATTGCTGCAACTTGCTGAAAGTTGTCCACCAGTGTCCCTATCATCTGGTTTGAACCGTTCTGTAAAAAATGTACTTCCAGAGTGCAACCAAACATGATTTAGACCTTGTTTATGGAAAAGTGGTTATCTCTGTAGTTCAATTGCTGCAACTTGCTGAAAATTGTCCATACTGTCCCTATCATCTAGTTTGAACAGTTATGTTTAAAACATTGTATCCAGAGTGCATCAAACATGATTTTAGACCTTGTTTATGGAAAAGTGGTTATTTCTGTAGTTCAATTGCTGCAACTTGCTGAAATTGTCCATACTGTCCCTATCATCTAGTTTGAACAGTTATGTTTAAAACATTGTATCCAGAGTGCATCAAACATGATTTTAGACCTTGTTTATGGAAAAGTGGTTATCTCTGTAGTTCAATTGCTGCAACTTGCTGAAATTGTCCATACTGTCCCTATCATCTAGTTTGAACAGTTATGTTTAAAACATTGTATCCAGAGTGCATCAAACATGATTTTAGACCTTGTTTATGGAAAAGTGGTTATTTCTGTAGTTCAATTGCTGCAACTTGCTGAAAGTTGTCCACCAGTGTCCCTATCATCTGGTTTGAACCGTTCTGTAAAAAATGTACTTCCAGAGTGCAACCAAACATGATTTAGACCTTGTTTATGGAAAAGTGGTTATCTCTGTAGTTCAATTGCTGCAACTTGCTGAAAATTGTCCACACTATCCCTATCATCTAGTTTGAACAGTTCTGTTTAAAACATTGTATCCAGAGTGCATCAAACATGATTTTAGACCTTGTTTATGGAAAAGTGGTTATCTCTGTAGTTCAATTGCTGCAACTTGCTGAAAATTGTCCATACTGTCCCTATCATCTAGTTTGAACAGTTATGTTTAAAACATTGTATCCAGAGTGCATCAAACATGATTTTAGACCTTGATTATGGAAAAGTGGTTATTTCTGTAGTTCAATTGCTGCAACTTGCTGAAAGTTGTCCACCAGTGTCCCTATCATCTGGTTTGAACCGTTCTGTAAAAAATGTACTTCCAGAGTGCAACCAAACATGATTTAGACCTTGTTTATGGAAAAGTGGTTATCTCTGTAGTTCAATTGCTGCAACTTGCTGAAAATTGTCCACAGTGTCCCTATCATCTAGTTTGAACAGTTATGTTTAAAACATTGTTTCCAGAGTGCATCAAACATGATTTTAGACCTTGTTTTTGGAAAAGTGGTTATTTCTGTAGTTCAATTGCTGCAACTTGCTGAAAATTGTCCACAGTGTCCCTATCATCTAGTTTGAACAGTTATGTTTAAAACATTGTTTCCAGAGTGCATCAAACATGATTTTAGACCTTGTTTATGGAAAAGTGGTTATTTCTGTAGTTCAATTGCTGCAACTTGCTGAAAATTGTCCACAGTGTCCCTATTCTCTAGTTTGAACAGTTCTGTAAAAATGTACTTCCAGAGTGCAACCAAACATGATTTAGACCTTGTTTATGGAAAAGTGGTTATTTCTGTAGTTCAATTTGCTGCAACTTGCTGAAAATTGTCCACAGTGTCCCTATCATCTAGTTTGAACAGTTCTGTAAAAAATGTACTTCCAGAGTGCAACCAAACATGATTTTGACTTTGTTTATGAAAAAGTGGTTATTTCTGTAGTTCAATTGCTGCAACTTGCTGAAAATTGTCCATACTGTCCCTATCATCTAGTTTGAACAGTTATGTTTAAAACATTGTATCCAGAGTGCATCAAACATGATTTTAGACCTTGTTTATGGAAAAGTGGTTATTTCTGTAGTTCAATTGCTGCAACTTGCTGAAAGTTGTCCACCAGTGTCCCTATCATCTAGTTTGAACCGTTCTGTAAAAAATGTACTTCCAGAGTGCAACCAAACATGATTTAGACCTTGTTTATGGAAAAGTGGTTATCTCTGTAGTTCAATTGCTGCAACTTGCTGAAAATTGTCCATACTGTCCCTATCATCTAGTTTGAACAGTTATGTTTAAAACATTGTATCCAGAGTGCATCAAACATGATTTTAGACCTTGATTATGGAAAAGTGGTTATTTCTGTAGTTCAATTGCTGCCACTTGCTGAAAATTGTCCACAGTGTCCCTATTATCTAGTTGGAACAGTTCTGTAAAAAATGTACTTCCAGAGTGCAACCAAACATGATTTAGACATTGTTTATGGAAAAGTGGTTATCTCTGTAGTTCAATTGCTGCAACTTGCTGAAATTGTCCATACTGTCCCTATCATCTAGTTTGAACAGTTATGTTTAAAACATTGTATCCAGAGTGCATCAAACATGATTTTAGACCTTGTTTATGGAAAAGTGGTTATCTCTGTAGTTCAATTCCTGCAACTTGCTGAAAATTGTCCATACTGTCCCTATCATCTAGTTTGAACAGTTATGTTTAAAACATTGTATCCAGAGTGCATCAAACATGATTTTAGACCTTGATTATGGAAAAGTGGTTATTTCTGTAGTTCAATTGCTGCCACTTGCTGAAAATTGTCCACAGTGTCCCTATTATCTAGTTGGAACGGTTCTGTAAAAAATGTACTTCCAGAGTGCAACCAAACATGATTTAGACTTTGTTTATGGAAAAGTGGTTATTTCTGTAGTTCAATTGCTGCAACTTGCTGAAAATTGTCCACAGTGTCCCTATCATCTAGTTTGAACAGTTATGTTTAAAACATTGTTTCCAGAGTGCATCAAACATGATTTTAGACCTTGTTTTTGGAAAAGTGGTTATTTCTGTAGTTCAATTGCTGCAACTTGCTGAAAATTGTCCATAGTGTCCCTATCATCTAGTTTGAACAGTTATGTTTAAAACATTGTTTCCAGAGTGCATCAAACATGATTTTAGACCTTGTTTATGGAAAAGTGGTTATTTCTGTAGTTCAATTGCTGCAACTTGCTGAAAATTGTCCACAGTGTCCCTATCATCTAGTTTGAACAGTTATGTTTAAAACATTGTTTCCAGAGTGCATCAAACATGATTTTAGACCTTGTTTTGGAAAAGTGGTTATTTCTGTAGTTCAATTGCTGCAACTTGCTGAAAATTGTCCACAGTGTCCCTATCATCTAGTTTGAACAGTTATGTTTAAAACATTGTTTCCAGAGTGCATCAAACATGATTTTAGACCTTGTTTATGGAAAAGTGGTTATTTCTGTAGTTCAATTGCTGCAACTTGCTGAAAGTTGTCCACCAGTGTCCCTATCATCTGGTTTGAACCGTTCTGTAAAAAATGTACTTCCAGAGTGCAACCAAACATTATTTAGACCTTGTTTATGGAAAAGTGGTTATCTCTGTAGTTCAATTGCTGCAACTTGCTGAAAATTGTCCATACTGTCCCTATCATCTAGTTTGAACAGTTATGTTTAAAACATTGTATCCAGAGTGCATCAAACATGATTTTAGACCTTGTTTATGGAAAAGTGGTTATCTCTGTAGTTCAATTGCTGCAACTTGCTGAAAATTGTCCATATTGTCCCTATCATCTAGTTTGAACAGTTATGTTTAAAACATTGTATCCAGAGTGCATCAAACATGATTTTAGACCTTGATTATGGAAAAGTGGTTATTTCTGTAGTTCAATTGCTGCCACTTGCTGAAAATTGTCCACAGTGTCCCTATTATCTAGTTGGAACAGTTCTGTAAAAAATGTACTTCCAGAGTGCAACCAAAACATGATTTAGACTTTGTTTATGAAAAAGTGGTTATTTCTGTAGTTCAATTGCTGCAACTTGCTGAAATTGTCCATACTGTCCCTATCATCTAGTTTGAACAGTTATGTTTAAAACATTGTATCCAGAGTGCATCAAACATGATTTTAGACCTTGTTTATGGAAAAGTGGTTATTTCTGTAGTTCAATTGCTGCAACTTGCTGAAAGTTGTCCACCAGTGTCCCTATCATCTGGTTTGAACCGTTCTGTAAAAAATGTACTTCCAGAGTGCAACCAAACATGATTTAGACCTTGTTTATGGAAAAGTGGTTATCTCTGTAGTTCAATTGCTGCAACTTGCTGAAAATTGTCCATACTGTCCCTATCATCTAGTTTGAACAGTTATGTTTAAAACATTGTATCCAGAGTGCATCAAACATGATTTTAGACCTTGTTTATGGAAAAGTGGTTATTTCTGTAGTTCAATTGCTGCAACTTGCTGAAATTGTCCATACTGTCCCTATCATCTAGTTTGAACAGTTATGTTTAAAACATTGTATCCAGAGTGCATCAAACATGATTTTAGACCTTGTTTATGGAAAAGTGGTTATCTCTGTAGTTCAATTGCTGCAACTTGCTGAAATTGTCCATACTGTCCCTATCATCTAGTTTGAACAGTTATGTTTAAAACATTGTATCCAGAGTGCATCAAACATGATTTTAGACCTTGTTTATGGAGAAGTGGTTATTTCTGTTGTTCAATTGCTGCAACTTGCTGAAAATTGTCCACACTGTCCCTATTATCTAGTTTGAACAGTTCTGTAAAAAATGTACTTCCAGAGTGCAACCAAACATGATTTAGACCTTGTTTATGGAAAAGTGGTTATCTCTGTAGTTCAATTGCTGCAACTTGCTGAAAATTGTCCACACTATCCCTATCATCTAGTTTGAACAGTTCTGTTTAAAACATTGTATCCAGAGTGCATCAAACATGATTTTAGACCTTGTTTATGGAAAAGTGGTTATCTCTGTAGT
Source organism: Oncorhynchus kisutch (assembly GCF_002021735.2). Taxonomy (NCBI): domain Eukaryota; kingdom Metazoa; phylum Chordata; class Actinopteri; order Salmoniformes; family Salmonidae; genus Oncorhynchus; species Oncorhynchus kisutch. The sequence continues at coordinate 141,795 of NW_022262772.1, forward strand.
TCAATTGCTGCAACTTGCTGAAAATTGTCCATACTGTCCCTATCATCTAGTTTGAACAGTTATGTTTAAAACATTGTATCCAGAGTGCATCAAACATGATTTTAGACCTTGATTATGGAAAAGTGGTTATTTCTGTAGTTCAATTGCTGCCACTTGCTGAAAATTGTCCACAGTGTCCCTATTATCTAGTTGGAACAGTTCTGTAAAAAATGTACTTCCAGAGTGCAACCAAACATGATTTAGACTTTGTTAATGAAAAAGTGGTTATTTCTGTAGTTCAATTTGCTGCAACTTGCTGAAATTGTCCATAAAGTCCCTATCATCTAGTTTGAACAGTTATGTTTAAAACATTGTATCCAGAGTGCATCAAACATGATTTTAGACCTTGTTTATGGAAAAGTGGTTATTTCTGTAGTTCAATTGCTGCAACTTGCTGAAAGTTGTCCACCAGTGTCCCTATCATCTGGTTTGAACCGTTCTGTAAAAAATGTACTTCCAGAGTGCAACCAAATATGATTTAGACCTTGTTTATGGAAAAGTGGTTATCTCTGTAGTTCAATTGCTGCAACTTGCTGAAAATTGTCCATACTGTCCCTATCATCTAGTTTGAACAGTTATGTTTAAAACATTGTATCCAGAGTGCATCAAACATGATTTTAGACCTTGTTTATGGAAAAGTGGTTATTTCTGTAGTTCAATTGCTGCAACTTTCTGAAATTGTCCATACTGTCCCTATCATCTAGTTTGAACAGTTATGTTTAAAACATTGTATCCAGAGTGCATCAAACATGATTTTAGACCTTGTTTATGGAGAAGTGGTTATTTCTGTAGTTCAATTGCTGCAACTTGCTGAACATTGTCCACAGTGTCCCTATTATCTAGTTTGAACAGTTCTGTAAAAAATGTACTTCCAGAGTGCAACCAAACATGATTTAGACCTTGTTATGGAAAAGTGGTTATCTCTGTAGTTCAATTGCTGCAACTTGCTGAAAATTGTCCACACTATCCCTATCATCTAGTTTGAACAGTTTTGTAAAAAATGTACTTCCAGAGTGCAACCAAAAATGATTTTGACTTTGTTTATGAAAAAGTGGTTATTTCTGTAGTTCAATTGCTGCAACTTGCTGAAATTGTCCATACTGTCCCTATCATCTAGTTTGAACAGTTATGTTTAAAACATTGTATCCAGAGTGCATCAAACATGATTTTAGACCTTGTTTATGGAAAAGTGGTTATTTCTGTAGTTCAATTGCTGCAACTTGCTGAAATTGTCCATACTGTCCCTATCATCTAGTTTGAACAGTTATGTTTAAAACATTGTATCATGAGTGCATCAAACATGATTTTAGACCTTGTTTATGGAGAAGTGGTTATTTCTGTAGTTCAATTGCTGCAACTTGCTGAAAATTGTCCACAGTGTCCCTATTATCTAGTTTGAACAGTTCTGTAAAAAATGTACTTCCAGAGTGCAACCAAACATGATTTTGACTTTGTTTATGAAAAAGAGGTTATTTCTGTAGTTCAATTGCTGCAACTTGCTGAAAATTGTCCATACTGTCCCTATCATGTAGTTTGAACCGTTCTGTAAAAAATGTACTTCCAGAGTGCAACCAAACATGATTTAGACCTTGTTTATGGAGAAGTGGTTATTTCTGTAGTTCAATTGCTGCAACTTGCTGAAATTGTCCATACTGTCCCTATCATCTAGTTTGAACAGTTATGTTTAAAACATTGTATCCAGAATGCATCAAACATGATTTTAGACCTTGTTTATGGAAAAGTGGTTATTTCTGTAGTTCAATTGCTGCAACTTGCTGAAAGTTGTCCACCAGTGTCCCTATCATCTGGTTTGAACCGTTCTGTAAAAAATGTACTTCCAGAGTGCAACCAAATATGATTTAGACCTTGTTTATGGAAAAGTGGTTATCTCTGTAGTTCAATTGCTGCAACTTGCTGAAAATTGTCCATACTGTCCCTATCATCTAGTTTGAACAGTTATGTTTAAAACATTGTATCCAGAGTGCATCAAACATGATTTTAGACCTTGTTTATGGAAAAGTGGTTATTTCTGTAGTTCAATTGCTGCAACTTTCTGAAATTGTCCATACTGTCCCTATCATCTAGTTTGAACAGTTATGTTTAAAACATTGTATCCAGAGTGCATCAAACATGATTTTAGACCTTGTTTATGGAGAAGTGGTTATTTCTGTAGTTCAATTGCTGCAACTTGCTGAACATTGTCCACAGTGTCCCTATTATCTAGTTTGAACAGTTCTGTAAAAAATGTACTTCCAGAGTGCAACCAAACATGATTTAGACCTTGTTTATGGAAAAGTGGTTATCTCTGTAGTTCAATTGCTGCAACTTGCTGAAAATTGTCCACACTATCCCTATCATCTAGTTTGAACAGTTTTGTAAAAAATGTACTTCCAGAGTGCAACCAAAAATGATTTTGACTTTGTTTATGAAAAAGTGGTTATTTCTGTAGTTCAATTGCTGCAACTTGCTGAAATTGTCCATACTGTCCCTATCATCTAGTTTGAACAGTTATGTTTAAAACATTGTATCCAGAGTGCATCAAACATGATTTTAGACCTTGTTTATGGAAAAGTGGTTATTTCTGTAGTTCAATTGCTGCAACTTGCTGAAATTGTCCATACTGTCCCTATCATCTAGTTTGAACAGTTATGTTTAAAACATTGTATCATGAGTGCATCAAACATGATTTTAGACCTTGTTTATGGAGAAGTGGTTATTTCTGTAGTTCAATTGCTGCAACTTGCTGAAAATTGTCCACAGTGTCCCTATTATCTAGTTTGAACAGTTCTGTAAAAAATGTACTTCCAGAGTGCAACCAAACATGATTTTTACTTTGTTTATGAAAAAGAGGTTATTTCTGTAGTTCAATTGCTGCAACTTGCTGAAAATTGTCCATACTGTCCCTATCATGTAGTTTGAACTGTTCTGTAAAAAATGTACTTCCAGAGTGCAACCAAACATGATTTAGACCTTGTTTATGGAGAAGTGGTTATTTCTGTAGTTCAATTGCTGCAACTTGCTGAAATTGTCCATACTGTCCCTATCATCTAGTTTGAACAGTTATGTTAAAACATTGTATCCAGAATGCATCAAACATGATTTTAGACCTTGTTTATGGAAAAGTGGTTATTTCTGTAGTTCAATTGCTGCAACTTGCTGAAATTGTCCATACTGTCCCTATCATCTAGTTTGAACAGTTATGTTTAAAACATTGTATCCAGAGTGCATCAAACATGATTTAGACCTTGTTTATGGAGAAGTGGTTATTTCTGTAGTTCAATTGCTGCAACTTGCTGAAATTGTCCATACTGTCCCTATCATCTAGTTTGAACAGTTATGTTTAAAACATTGTATCCAGAGTGCATCAAACATGATTTTAGACCTTGTTTATGGAAAAGTGGTTATTTCTGTAGTTCAATTGCTGCAACTTGCTGAAATTGTCCATACTGTCCCTATCATCTAGTTTGAACAGTTATGTTTAAAACATTGTATCCAGAGTGCATCAAACATGATTTTAGACCTTGTTTATGGAAAAGTGGTTATTTCTGTAGTTCAATTGCTGCAACTTGCTGAAAGTTGTCCACCAGTGTCCCTATCATCTGGTTTGAACCGTTCTGTAAAAAATGTACTTCCAGAGTGCAACCAAACATGATTTAGACCTTGTTTATGGAAAAGTGGTTATCTCTGTAGTTCAATTGCTGCAACTTGCTGAAAATTGTCTATACTGTCCCTATCATCTAGTTTGAACAGTTTTGTTTAAAACATTGTATCCAGAGTGCATCAAACATGATTTTAGACCTTGTTTATGGAAAAGTGGTTATTTCTGTAGTTCAATTGCTGCAACTTGCTGAAATTGTCCATACTGTCCCTATCATCTAGTTTGAACAGTTATGTTTAAAACATTGTATCCAGAGTGCATCAACATGATTTTAGACCTTGTTTATGGAGAAGTGGTTATTTCTGTTGTTCAATTGCTGCAACTTGCTGAAAATTGTCCACAGTGTCCCTATTATCTAGTTTGAACAGTTCTGTAAAAATGTACTTCCAGAGTGCAACAACATGATTAGACCTGGTTATGGAAAAGTGTTATCTCTGTAGTTCAATTGCATGCAACTTGCTGAAAATTGTCCACACTATCCCTATCATCTAGTTGAAACAGTTCTTGTTTAAACACATTGTATCCAGAGTGCATTCAAACACTGATTTAGACCTGTTATGGAAAAGTGGTTATCTCTGTAGTTCAATTGCTGCAACTTGCTGAAAATTGTCCATACTGTCCCTATCATCTAGTTTGAACAGTTATGTTTAAACATTGTATCCAGAGTGCATCAAACATGATTTTAGACCTTGTTATTGGAAAAGTGGTTAGTTCGGTATGTTCAAGTTGCTGCAACTTGCTGAAAATTGGCCACATTGTCCCTATTCATCTATTGAACAGTAGTCTGTAAAAAGTGTACTCATGAGTGGCAATCAACATGATTTTAGACCTTGTTAAGGGGAAAAAGTGGTTATTTCGTAGTTCAATTGCTGCAACTTGCATGAAATTGTCAGAAAAGTGTCCATATCATCGTAGTTTGAACAGTTATGTGAAAAAATGTACTTCCAGAGTGCAATCAAAAAAACATGAATTTAAGACCTTGTTTATGTGAAAAAGTGTTATCTCTGTAGTTCAATTGCTTGCAACTTGCTGAAAAGGTTGTCCAACAGTGTACCCTATCATCGAGTTATGAAACAGTTCTGTAAAAAATGTATCTTCCAGAGTGCAACCAGAAATATGATTTAGACTTTGTTTATGAAAAGTGGTTATTCTGTAGTTCAATTGCTGCAACTTGCTGCAAATTGTCCATACTGTCCCTATCATCTAGTTTGAACAGTTATGTTTAAACATTGTATCAGAGTGCATCAACATGATTTAGACCTTGTTTATGGAAAAGTGGTTGTCTCTGTAGTTCAATTGCTGCAACTTGCTGAAAA